>NC_083453.1:10429359-10613940 GCF_020745735.1 Hemiscyllium ocellatum | reverse complement strand
CGTGAAAGGTGTTTCACTCACTTAATCAGTGAATCAAACTATATTCAGAGATCAACTGAAACGAATTTCACTCACTCATTCAATGAAGTAAGCGACATTCCTTGACTTACATACACTCATTCTATAAATTAAACGACATTCATGCATTGAATGCAACTAAACTCACGCATTCATTCATTCATGCAATGTCTTCAGCTGATCTTGTTAATGCAGAGAATCAAACTACTGGACAGAGACTGTCTCTTTCAATGAATCAAACGAGTTTCAAAACTAACTCAATGAATTAAACTATATTGTTGATGCAGTGAAAGTTGTTGTATTCATTCAGTGGAACAGACTACATTCATAGATTCCATGAAACGTTTTTTCACGGACTCATTCAAAGAATTAAGCTACATTCCTTGATTCAGTGAAATGTTTTTCACACACAAATACATTGAATCAACCTACATTCATGCATTCAATGAAACTAAACTCCCGCATTCATTCAAAGAAACAAACTTCATTCTTGCTTGCAATGTGTTCACCTGATTTTGTTCATTCCGTGAACCAACGTACATTCAAAGAAAGGTGTTGACTGTCTCATTCAATGAATCGAACTACTATCAATATTTCAGAGAAACAAGTTTCACAAACCGACAATGAATTAAACTACATTGTTGATTCAGTGAAAGGTGTTTCACTCACTTAATCAGTGAATCAAACTATATTCAGAGATCAACTGAAACGAATTTCACTCACTCATTCAATGAAGTAAGCGACATTCCTTGATTCAATGAAATGACTTACGTACACTCATTCAATAACTTAAACGACATTCATGCATTGAATGCAACTAAACTCACGCATTCATTCAAAGAAACAATCTTCATTCATTCATGCAATGTCTTCAGCTGATCTTGTTCATGCAGTGAATCAAACTACATTTAAAGAAACGGGTTTGACTGTCTCTTTCAATGAATGAAACTACTGTCAGTACTTTAATGGTACCGGATTTCACAAACTGACTCAATGTATTAAACTACATTGTTGATTCCGTGAAAGGTGTTTCACTCACTTAATCAGTGAATCAAACTATATTCAGAGATCAACTGAAACGAATTTCGCTCACTCATTCAATGAAGTAAGCGACATTCCTTGATTCAATGAAATGACTTACATAAACTCATTCTATAAATTAAACGACATTCATGCATTGAATGCAACTAAACTCTCGCAATCATTCATTCATGCAATGTCTTCAGCTGATCTTGTTAATGCAGTGAATCAAACTACTGGACAGAGACTGTCTCTTTCAATGAATCAAACGAGTTTCAAAACTAACTCAATGAATTAAACTATATTGTTGATGCAGTGTAAGTTGTTGTATTCATTCAGTGGAACAGACTACATTCATAGATTCCATGAAACGTTTTTCACGACTCATTCAAAGAATTAAGCTACATTCCTTGATTCCGTGAAATGTTTTCCACACACTCATATGACTTGAAATGACTTACATACACTCATTCTATAAATGAAACGACATTCATGCATTGAATGTAACTAAACTCACGCATTCATTCAAAGAAACAAACTTCATTCATTCATGCAATGTCTTCAGCTGATCTTGTTAATGCAGTGAATCAAGCTACTTTGACAGAAACGTTTTTGACTGTTTCTTTCAAAGAATCAAACTACTATCAATACTTAATGGTAACGAATTTCACAAACTGACTCAATGTATTAAACTACATTGTTGATTCCGTGAAAGGTG
This sequence comes from Hemiscyllium ocellatum, assembly GCF_020745735.1. NCBI lineage: Eukaryota > Metazoa > Chordata > Chondrichthyes > Orectolobiformes > Hemiscylliidae > Hemiscyllium > Hemiscyllium ocellatum. Next base: position 10,612,184 of record NC_083453.1, on the reverse strand, counting down.
TTTCACTCACTTAATCAGTGAATCAAACTATATTCGGAGATCAACTGAAACGAGTTTCACTCACTCATTCCATGAATTAAGCTACATTCCTTGATTCAGTGAAATGTTTTTCACACACTCATATATTGAATCAACCTACATTCATGCATTCACTGAAAGTAAACTCCCGCATTCTTTCAAAGAAACAAACTTCATTCTTGCTTGCAATGACTTTACCTGATCTTGCTCATTCCCTTAACCAACGTACTTTCAAACAAAGGTGTTGACTGTCTCATTCATTAATCGAACTACTATCAATCATTCAGGGAAACAAGTTACACAAACTGACAATGAATTAAACTACATTGTTGAATCAGTGAAAGGTTTTTCACTCATTTAATCAGTGAATCAAACTATATCAGAGATCAACTGAAACGAGTTTCACTCACTCATTCAATGAATTAAGATACATTCCTTGATTCAGTGAAATGAATTACAATACACTCATTCGTTGAATCAACCTACATTCATGCATTCAATGAAAGTAAACTCCCGCATTCACTCAAAAAAACTAACTTCATTCTTGCTTGAAATGACTTTACCTGATCTTGTTCATTCCCTTAACCAACGTACTTTCAAAGAAAGGTGTTGACTGTCTCATTCATTAATCGAACTACTATCAATCCTTCAGGGAAAGAAGTTTCACAAACTGACAATGAACTAAACTACATTGTTGATTCAGTGAAAGGTGTTTCACTCATTTAATCAGTGAGTCAAACTATATTCAGATATCAACTGAAACGAGTTTCACTCACTCATTCAATGAATTAAGCTACATTCCTTGATTCAGTGAAATGTTTCTCACACACTCATAGATTGAATCAAACTAAATTCATGCATTGAATCAAACGAGTTTCAAAAACTAACTCAATGAATTAAACTGTATTGTTGATGCAGTGAAAGGTGTTGTATTCATTCAGTCGAAAAGACTACATTCATAGATTCCATGAAAAGTTTTTCACTGAATCATTTAAAGAATTAAGCTACATTCGTTGATTAAGTGAAATGACATGCACACACTGATTCATTGAATCAACCTACATTGATGCATTCAATGAAACTAAACTCACGCATTCATTCAAAGAAACAAACTTCATTCTTGCTTGCAATGGTTCACCTCATCTTGTTCATTCCGTGAACCAACGTACATTCAAAGAAAGGTGTTGACAGTCTCATTCAATGAATCGAACTACTATCAATATTTCAAAAAAACAAGTTTCACAAACTGACAATGAATTAAACTACATTGTTGATTCAGTTAAAGGTGCTTCACTCACTTAATCAGTGTGTCAAACTATATTCAGAGATCAACTGAAGCGAGTTTCACTCACTCATTCAAGAATTAAGCTACATTCCTTGATTCAATGAAATGACTTACATACACTCATTCTATAAATGAAACAACATTCATGCATTGAATGTAACTAAACTCACGCATTCATTCAATCAAAGAATCAAACTTCATTCATTCATGCAATGTCTTCAGCTGATCTTGTTCATGCAGTGAATCAAGCTACTTTGACAGAAACGGTTTGACTGTTTCTTTCAAAGAATCAAACTACTATCAATATTTAATGGTAACGAATTTCAGAAACTGACTCAATGTATTAAACTACAATGTTGATTCCGTGAAAGGTGTTTCACTCACTTAATCAGTGAATCAAACTATATTCGAGATCAACTGAAACGAGTTTCACTCACTCATTCTATGAATTAAGCTACATTCCTTGATTCAGTGAAATGTTTTCCACACACTCATATATTGAATCAACCTACATTCATGCATTCACTGAAAGTAAACTCCCGCATTCTTTCAAAGAAACAAACTTCATTCTTGCTTGCAATGACTTTACCTGATCTTGTTCATTCCCTTAACCAACGTACATTCAAAGAAAGGTGTTAACTGTTTCATTCATTAATCGAACTACTATCAATACTGCAAGGAAACACGTTTCACAAACTAACAATGAATTAAACTACATTTCTGATTCAGTGAAAGGTGTTTCACTCATTTAATCAGTGAATCAAACTATATTCAGATATCAACTGAAGCGAGTTTCACTCATTCATTCAATGATTTAATCTACATTCCTTGATTCAGTGAAATGACTTTCACACACTCATATATTGAATCAACCTACATTCATGCATTCAATGAAAGTAAACTCCCGCATTCATTCAAAAACCTAACTTCATTCTTGCTTGAAATGACTTTACCTGATCTTGTTCATTCCCTTAACCAACGTACTTTCAAAGAAAGGTGTTGACTGTCTCATTCATTAATCGAACTACTATCAATCATTCAGGGAAACAAGTTTCACAAACTGACAATGAACTAACCTAAATTGTTGATTCATTGAAAGGTGTTTCACTCATTTAATCAGTGAATCAAACTATATTCAGATATCAACTGAAACGAGTTTCACTCACTCATTCAATGAATTAAGCTACATTCCTTGATTCAGTGAAATGTTTCTCACACACTCATATATTGAATCAACCTACATTCATGCATTGAATCAAACGAGTTTCAAAAACTAACTCAATGAATTAAACGATATTGTTGACGCAGTGAAAGGTGTTGTATTCATTCAGTCGAACAGACTACATTCCATGAAAAGTTTTTCACTGAATCATTTAAAGAATGAAGCTACATTCCTTGATTCAGTGAAATGACATGCACACACTGATTCATTGAATCAACCTACATTCATGCATTCAATGAAACTAAACTCACGCATTCATTCAAAGAAACAAACTTCATTCTTGCTTAAAATGTGTTCACCTGATCTTGTTCATTCCGTGAACCAACGTACATTCAAAGAAAGGTGTTGACTGTCTCATTCAATGAATCGAACTACTATCAATATTTCAGAGAAACAAGTTTCACAAACTGACAATGAATTAAACTACATTGTTGATTCAGTGAAAGGTATTTCACTCACTTAATCAGCGAATCAAACTATATTCAGAGATCAACTGAAACGAATTTCACTCACTCATTCAATGAGTAAGCGACATTCCTTGATTCAATGAAATGACTTACACACACTCATTCAATAACTTAAACGACATTCATGCATTGAATGCAACTAAACTCACGCATTCATTCAAAGAAACAATCTTCATTCATTCATGCAATGTCTTCAGCTGATCTTGTTCATGCAGTGAATCAAACTACATTTAAAGAAACGTGTTTGACTGTCTCTTTCAATGAATGAAACTACTATCAGTACTTTAATGGTAACGGGTTTCACAAACTGACAATGAATTAAACTACATTGTTGATTCAGTGAAAGGTGTTTCACTCACTTAATCAGTGAATCAAACTATATTCAGATATCAACTGAAACGAGTTTCACTCACTCATTCAATGAATTAAGCTACATTCCTTGATTCAGTGAAATGTTTTCACACACTCATATATTGAATCAACCTACATTCATGCAATGAATCAAACGAGTTTCAAAAACTAACTCAATGAATTAAACGATATTGTTGACGCAGTGAAAGGTGTTGTATTCCTTCAGTCGAACAGACTACATTCCATGAAAAGTTTTTCACTGATTCATTTAAAGAATGAAGCTACATTCCTTGATTCAGTGAAATGACATGCACACACTGATTCATTGAATCAACCTACATTCATGCATTCAATGAAACTAAACTCACGCATTCATTCAAAGAAACAACTTCATTCTTGCTTGCAATGACTTTACCTGATTTTGTTCATTCCCTGACAACGTACCTTCAAAGTAAGGTGTTGACTGTCTCATTCAATGAATCGAAATACTATCAATACTTCAGGGAAACAAATTTCACAAACTGACAATGAATTAAACTACATTGTTGATTCAGTGAAAGTTGTTTCACTCACTTAATCAGTGAATCAAACTATATTCAGAGATCAACTGAAACGAGTTTCACTCACTCATTCAATGAATTAAGCTACATTCCTTGATTCAGTGAAATGCCTTTCACACACTCATTCAAGAAATTAAACAACATTCATGCATTGAATAAAACTAAACTCACGCATTCATTCAAAGAAACAAACTTCATTCATACATGCAAAGGCTTCAGTTGTTCTTGTTCATGCAGTGAATCAAACTACTTTGAAAGAAACGGGTTTGACTGTCTCATTCAATGAATCAAACTACTATCAATACTTCATGGTAACGAGTTTCACAAACTCACTCAATGAATTAAACTACATTGTTGATTCCGTGAAAGGTGTTTCACTCACTTAATCAGTGAATCAAACTATATTCAGAGATCAACTGAAACGAGTTTCACTCACTCATTCAATGAATTAAGCTACATTCCTTGATTCAGTGAAATGTTTTTCACACACTCATTCATTGATTCAACCTACATTCATGCATTCAATGAAAGTAAACTCCCGCATTCATTCAAAGAAACAAACTTCATTCTTGCTTGCAATGACTTTACCTGATCTTGTTCATTCCCTTAACCAACGTACATTCAAAGAAAGGTGTTGACTGTTTCATTCATTAATCGAAATACTATCAATACTTCAGGGAAACACGTTTCACAAACTAACAATGAATTAAACTACATTGTTGATTCAGTGAAAGGTGTTTCACTCATTTAATCAGTGAATCAAACTATATTCAGATATCAACTGAAGCGAGTTTCACTCACTCATTCAATGATTTAAGCTACATTCCTTGATACAGTGAAATGACTTTCACACACTCATATATTGAATCAACCTACATTCATGCATTCAATGAAAGTAAACTCCCGCATTCATTCAAAAAACCTAACTTCATTCTTGCTTGAAATGACTTTACCTGATCTTGCTCATTCCCTTAACCAACGTACTTCAAACAAAGGTGTTGACTGTCTCATTCATTAATCGAACTACTATCAATCATTCAGGGAAACAAGTTTCACAAACTGACAATGAATTAAACTACATTGTTGATTCAGTGAAAGGTGTTTCACTCATTTAATCAGTGAATCAAACTATATTCAGATATCAACTGAAACGAGTTTCACTCACTCATTCAATGAATTAAGCTACATTCCTTGATTCAGTGAAATGTTTCTCACACACTCATATAATGAATCAAACTAAATTCATGCATTGAATCAAACGAGTTTCAAAAACTAACTCAATGAATTAAACTGTATTGTTGATGCAGTGAAAGGTGTTGTATTCATTCAGTCGAAAAGACTACATTCATAGATTCCATGAAAAGTTTTTCACTGAATCATTTAAGAATTAAGCTACATTCGTTGATTCAGTGAAATGTTTTCCACACACTCATATATTGAATCAACCTACATTCATGCATTCACTGAAAGTAAACTCCCGCATTCTTCAAAGAAACAAACTTCATTCTTGCTTGCAATGACTTTACCTGATCTTGTTCATTCCGTTAACCAACGTACATTCAAAGAAAGGTGTTAACTGTTTCATTCATTAATCGAACTACTATCAATACTGCAAGGAAACAAGTTTCACAAACTAACAATGAATTAAACTACATTTTTGATTCAGTGAAAGGTGTTTCACTCACTTAATCAGTGAATCAAACTATATTCAGATATCAACTGAAACGAGTTTCACTCACTCATTCAATGATTTAAGCTACATTCCTTGATTCAGTGAAATGACTTTCACACACACTCATATATTGAATCAACCTACATTCATGCATTCATTCAAAAAAACCTAACTTCATTCTTGCTTGAAATGACTTTACCTGATCTTGTTCATTCCCTTAACCAACGTACTTTCAAAGAAAGGTGTTGACTGTCTCATTCATTAATCGAACTACTATCAATCATTCAGGGAAACAAGTTTCACAAACTGACAATGAACTAACCTAAATTGTTGATTCATGAAAGGTGTTTCACTCATTTAATCAGTGAATCAAACTATATTCAGATATCAACTGAAACGAGTTTCACTCACTCATTCAATGAATTAAGCTACATTCCTTGATTCAGTGAAATGTTTCTCACACACTCATATATTGAATCAACCTACATTCATACATTGAATCAAACGAGTTTCAAAAACTAACTCAATGAATTAAACGATATTGTTGACGCAGTGAAAGGTGTTGTATTCATTCAGTCGAACAGACTACATTCCATGAAAAGTTTTTCACTGAATCATTTAAAGAATGAAGCTACATTCCTTGATTCAGTGAAATGACATGCACACACTGATTCATTGAATCAACCTACATTCATGCATTCAATGAAACTAAACTCACGCATTCATTCAAAGAAACAAACTTCATTCTTGCTTAAAATGTGTTCACCTGATCTTGTTCATTCCGTGAACCAACGTACATTCAAAGAAGGTGTTGACTGTCTCATTCAATGAATCGAACTACTATCAATATTTCAGTGAAACAAGTTTCACAAACTGACATTGAATTAAACTACATTGTTGATTCAGTGAAAGGTATTTCACTCACTTAATCAGCGAATCAAACTATATTCAGAGATCAACTGAAACGAATTTCACTCACTCATTCAATTCAGTAAGCGACATTCCTTGATTCAATGCAATGACTTACATACACTCATTCAATAACTTAAACGACATTCATGCATTGAATGCAACTAAACTCACGCATTCATTCAAAGAAACAATCTTCATTCATTCATGCAATGTCTTCAGCTGATATTGTTCATGCAGTGAATAAAACTACATTTAAAGAAACGGGTTTGACTGTCTCTTTCAATGAATGAAACTACTATCAGTACTTTAATGGTAACGGGTTTCACAAACTGACTCAATGAATTAAACTACATTGTTGATTCCGTGAAAGGTGTTTCACTCACTTAATCAGTGAATCAAACGATATTCAGAGATCAACTGAAACGAGTTTCACTCACTCATTCAATGAATTAAGCTACACTCCTTGATTCAGTGAAATGTTTTTCACACACTCATACATTGAATCAACCTACATTCATGCATTCAATGAAAGTAAACTCCCGCATTCACTCAAAAAACTAACTTCATTCTTGCTTGAAATGACTTTACCTGATCTTGTTCATTCCCTTAACCAACGTACTTTCAAAGTAAGGTGTTGACTGTCTCATTCATGAATCGAACTACTATCAATACTTCAGGGAAACAAGTTTCACAAACTGACAATGAACTAAACTAAATTGTTGATTCATTGAAAGGTGTTTCACTCATTTAATCAGTGAATCAAACTATATTCAGATATCAACTGAAACGAGTTTCACTCACTCATTCAATGAATTAAGCTACATTCCTTGATTCAGTGAAATGTTTCTCACACACTCATATATTGAATCAACCTACATTCATGCATTGAATCAAACGAGTTTCAAAAACTAACTCAATGAATTAAACGATATTGTTGACGCAGTGAAAGCTGTTGTATTCATTCAGTCGAACAGACTACATTCCATGAAAAGTTTTTCACTGAATCATTTAAAGAATGAAGCTACATTCCTTGATTCAGTGAAATGACATGCACACACTGATTCATTGAATCAACCTACATTCATGCATTCAATGAAACTAAACTCACGCATTCATTCAAAGAAACAAACTTCATTCTTGCTTAAAATGTTTTCACCTGATCTTGTTCATTCCGTGAACCAACGTACATTCAAAGAAAGGTGTTGACTGTCTCATTCAATGAATCGAACTACTATCAATATTTCAGAGAAACAAGTTTCACAAACTGACATTGAATTAAACTACATTGTTGATTCAGTGAAAGGTATTTCACTCACTTAATCAGTGAATCAAACTATATTCAGAGTGAAACGAATTTCACTCACTCATTCAATTCAGTAAGCGACATTCCTTGATTCAGTGCAATGACTTACATACACTCATTCATAACTTAAACGACATTCATGCATTGAATGCAACTAAACTCACGCATTCATTCAAAGAAACAAACTTCATTCATTCATGCAATGTCTTCAGCTGATCTTGTTCATGCAGTGAATCAAACTACATTTAAAGAAACGGGTTTGACTGTCTCTTTCAATGAATGAAATCTATCAGTACTTAATGGTAACGAGTTTCACAAACTGACTCAATGTATTAAACTACATTGTTGATTCCGTGAAAGGTGTTTCACTCACTTAATCAGTGAATCAAACTATATTCAGAGATCAACTGAAACGAGTTTCACTCACTCATTCAATGAATTAAGCTACATTCCTTGATTCAGTGAAATGTTTTTCACACACTCATTCATTGAATCAACCTACATTCATGGATTCAATGAAAGTAAACTCCCGCATTCATTCAAAGAAACTCACTTCATTCTTGCTTGCAAAGACTTTACCTGATCTTGCTCATTCACTGAACTAACGTACCTTCAAAGAAAGGTGTTGACTGTCTCATTCAATGAATCGAACTACTCTCAATACTTCAGGGAAACAAGTTTCACAAACTGACAATGAATTAAACTACATTGTTGATTCCGTGAAAGGCGTTTCACTCACTTAATCAGTGAATCAAATTATATTCGGAGATCAACTGAAACGAGTTTCACTCACTCATTCAATGAATTAAGCTACATTCCTTGATTCAGTGAAATGTTTTCCACACACTCATATATTGAATCAACCTACATTCATGTATTCACTGAAAGTAAACTCCCGCATTCTTTCAAAGAAACAAACTTCATTCTTGCTTGCAATGACTTACCTGATCTTGTTCATTCCCTTAACCAACGTACATTCAAAGAAAGGTGTTGACTGTTTCATTCATTAATCGAAATACTATCAATACTTCAGGGAAACACATTTCACAAACTGACAATGAATTAAACTACATTTTTGATTCAGTGAAAGGTGTTTCACTCATTTAATCAGTGAATCAAACTATATTCAGAGATCAACTGAAACGAGTTTCACTCACTCATTCAATGATTTAAGCTACATTCCTTGATTCAGTGAAATGACTTTCACACACTCATATATTGAATCAACCTACATTCATGCATTCAATGAAATTAAACTCCCGCATTCATTCAAAAAACTAACTTCATTCTTGCATGAAATGACTTTACCTGATCTTGTTCATTCCCTAAACCAACGTACTTTCAAAGAAAGGTGTTGACTGTCTCATTCATTAATCGAACTACTATCAATCATTCAGGGAAACAAGTTACACAAACTCACAATGAATTAAACTACATTGTTGATTCCGTGAAAGGTGTTTCACTCACTTAATCAGTGAATCAAACTATATTCAGAGATCAACTGAAACGAGTTTCACTCACTCATTCAATGAATTAAGCAACATTCCTTGATTCAGTGAAATGTTTCTCACACACTCATATATTGAATCAAACTAAATTCATGCATTGAATCAAACGAGTTTCAAAAACTCACTCAATGAATTAAACTGTATTGTTGATGCAGTGAAAGGTGTTGTATTCATACAGTCGAAAAGACTACATTCATAGATTCCATGAAAGTTTTTCACTGAATCATTCAAAGAATTAAGCTACATTCCTTGATTCAGTGAAATGTTTTCCACACACTCATATATTGAATCAACCTACATTCATGCATTCACTGAAAGTAAACTCCCGCATTCTTTCAAAGAAACAAACTTCATTCTTGCTTGCAATGACTTTACCTGATCTTGTTCATTCCCTTAACCAACGTACATTCAAAGAAAGGTGTTAACTGTTTCATTCATTAATCGAACTACTATCAATACTTCAAGGAAACACGTTTCACAAACTAACAATGAATTAAACTACATTTTTGATTCAGTGAACTGTGTTTCACTCATTTAATCAGTGAATCAAACTATATTCAGATATCAACTGAAACGAGTTTCACTCACTCATTCAATGATTTAATCTACATTCCTTGATTCAGTGAAATGACTTTCACACACTCATATATTGAATCAACCTACATTCATGCATTCATTCAAAAAACCTAACTTCATTCTTGCTTGAAATGACTTTACCTGATCTTGTTCATTCCCTTAACCAACGTACTTTCAAAGAAAGGCGTTGACTGTCTCATTCATTAATCGAACTACTATCAATCATTCAGGGAAACAAGTTTCACAAACTGACAATGAACTAACCTAAATTGTTGATTCATTGAAAGGTGTTTCACTCATTTAATCAGTGAATCAAAGTATATACAGATATCAACTGAAACGAGTTTCACTCACTCATTCAATGAATTAAGCTACATTCCTTGATTCAGTGAAATGTTTCTCACACACTCATATATTGAATCAACCTACATTCATGCATTGAATCAAACGAGTTTCAAAAACTAACTCAATGAATTAAACGATATTGTTGACGCAGTGAAAGGTGTTGTATTCATTCAGTCGAACAGACTACATTCCATGAAAAGTTTTTCACTGAATCATTTAAAGAATGAAGCTACATTCCTTGATTCAGTGAAATGACATGCACACACTGATTCATTGAATCAACCTACATTCATGCATTCAATGAAACTAAACTCACGCATTCATTCAAAGAAACAAACTTCATTCTTGCTTAAAATGTGTTCACCTGATCTTGTTCATTCCGTGAACCAACGTACATTCAAAGAAAGGTGTTGACTGTCTCATTCAATGAATCGAACTACTATCAATATTTCAGAGAAACAAGTTTCACAAACTGACATTGAATTAAACTACATTGTTGATTCAGTGAAAGGTATTTCACTCACTTAATCAGCGAATCAAACTATATTCAGAGATCAACTGAAACGAATTTCACTCACTCATTCAATTCAGTAAGCGACATTCCTTGATTCAATGCAATGACTTACATACACTCATTCAATAACTTAAACGACATTCATGCATTGAATGCAACTAAACTCACGCATTCATTCAAAGAAACAATCTTCATTCATTCATGCAATGTCTTCAGCTGATCTTGTTCATGCAGTGAATCAAACTTCATTTAAAGAAACGGTTTTGACTGTCTCTTTCAATGAATGAAATGTATCAGTACTTAATGGTAACGGGTTTCACAAACTGACTCAATGTATTAAACTACATTGTCGATTCCGTGAAAGGTGTTTCACTCACTTAATCAGTGAATCAAACGATATTCAGAGATCAACTGAAACGAGTTTCATTCACTCATTCAATGAATTAAGCTACACTCCTTGATTCAGTGAAATGTTTTTCACACACTCATACATTGAATCAACCTACATTCATGCATTCAATGAAAGTAAACTCCCGCATTCACTCAAAAAAACTAACTTCATTCTTGCTTGAAATGACTTTACCTGATCTTGTTCATTCCCTTAACCAACGTACTTTCAAAGTAAGGTGTTGACTGTCTCATTCATGAATCGAACTACTATCAGTACTTCAGGGAAAGAAGTTTCACAAACTGACAATGAACTAAACTAAATTGTTGATTCATTGAAAGGTGTTTCAGTCATTTAATCAGTGAATCAAACTATATTCAGATATCAACTGAAACGAGTTTCACTCACTCATTCAATGAATTAAGCTACATTCCTTGATTCAGTGAAATGTTTCTCACACACTCATATATTGAATCAACCTACATTCATGCATTGAATCAAACGAGTTTCAAAAACTAACGCAATGAATTAAACTATATTGTTGATGCAGTGTAAGTTGTTGTATTCATTCAGTGGAACAGACTACATTCATAGATTCCATGAAACGTTTTTCACTGACTCATTCAAAGAATTAAGCTACATTCCTTGATTCAGTGAAATGACATGCACACACTGATTCATTGAATCAACCTACATTCATGCATTCAACGAAACTAAACTCCCGCATTCATTCAAAGAACCTCACTTCATTCTTGCTTGCAAGACTTTACCTGATCTTGTTCATTCCCTGAACCACGTACCTTCAAAGTAAGGTGTTGACTGTCTCATTCAGTGAACCGAAATACTATCAATACTTCAGGGAAACAAATTTCACAAACTGACAATGAATAAACTACATTGTTGATTCAGTGAACGTTGTTTCACTCACTTAATCAGTGAATCAAACTATATTCAGAGATCAACTGAAACGAGGGTCACTCACTCATTCAATGAATTAAGCTACATTCCTTGATTCAGTTAAATGCCTTTCACACACTCATTCAAGAAATTAAACAAGATTCATGCATTGAATAAAATTAAACTCACGCATTCATTCAAAGAAACAAACTTCATTCATACATGCAAAGGCTACAGTTGTTCTTGTTCATGCAGTGAATCAAACTACTTTGAAAGAGACGGGTTTGACTGTCTCTTTCAATGAATCAAACTACTATCAATACTTCATGGTAACGAGTTACACAAACTGACTCAATGAATTAAACTGCATTGTCGATTCCGTGAAAGGTGTTTCACTCACATAATCAGTGAATCAAACTATATTCAGAGATCAACTGAAACGAGTTTCACTCACTCATTCAATGAATTAAGCCACGTTCCTTGATTCAGTGAAATGTTTTTCACACACTCATTCATTGATTCAACCTACATTCATGGATTCAATGAAAGTAAACTCCCGCATTCATTCAAAGAAACTCACTTCATTCTTGCTTGCAAAGACTTTACCTGATCTTGCTCATTCACTGAACTAACGTACCTTCAAAGAAAGGTGTTGACTGTCTCATTCAATGAATCGAACTACTCTCAATACTTCAGGGAAACAAGTTTCACAAACTGACAATGAATTAAACTACATTGTTGATTCCGTGAAAGGTGTTTCACTCACTTAATCAGTGAATCAAACTATATTCGGAGATCAACTGAAACGAGTTTCACTCACTCATTCTATGAATTAAGCTACATTCCTTGATTCAGTGAAATGTTTTCCACACACTCATTTATTGAATCAACCTACATTCATGTATTCACTGAAAGTAAACTCCCGCATTCTTTCAAAGAAACAAACTTCATTCTTGCTTGCAATGACTTTACCTGATCTTGTTCATTCCCTGAACCACGTACCTTCAAAGTAAGGTGTTGACTGTCTCATTCATGAATCGAAGTACTATCATTACTTCAGGGAAACAAATTTCACAAACTGACAATGAATTAAACTACATTGTTGATTCAGTGAAAGTTGTTTCACTCACTTAATCAGTGAATCAAACTATATTCAGAGATCAACTGAAACGAGGTTCACTCACTCATTCAATGATTTAAGCTACATTCCTTGATTCAGTGAAATGCCTTTCACACACTCATTCAAGAATTAAACAAGATTCATGCATTGAATAAAATTAAACTCCCGCATTCATTCAAAAAAACAAACTTCATTCATACATGAAAGGCTACAGTTGTTCTTGTTCATGCAGTGAATCAAACTACTTTGAAAAAGACGGGTTTGACTGTCTCATTCATGAATCGAACTACTATCAATACTTCATGGTAACGAGTTACACAAACTCACTCAATGAATAAACTACATTGTTGATTCCGTGAAAGGTGTTTCACTCACTTAATCAGTGAATCAAACTATATTCAGAGATCAACTGAAACGAGTTTCACTCACTCATTCAATGAATTAAGCCACATTCCTTGATTCAGTGAAATGTTTTTCACACACTCATTCATTGAATCAAACTAAATTCATGCATTGAATGAATCGAGTTTCAAAAACTAACTCAATGAATTAAACTACATTGTTGATTCAGTGAAAGGTGTTTCACTCACTTAATCAGTGAATCAAACTATATTCATAGATTCCATGAAACGTTTTTCACTGAATCATTTAACGAATTAAGCTACATTCCTTGATTCAGTGAAATGTTTTCCACACACTCATATATTGAATCAACCTACATTCATGCATTCACTGAAAGTAAACTCCCGCATTCTTTCAAAGAAACAAACTTCATTCTTGCTTGCAATGACTTTACCTGATCTTGTTCATTCCGTTAACCAACGTACATTCAAAGAAAGGTGTTAACTGTTTCATTCATTAATCGAACTACTATCAATACTGCAGGGAAACACGTTTCACAAACTAACAATGAATTAAACTACATTTTTGATTCAGTGAACTGTGTTTCACTCATTTAATCAGTGAATCAAACTATATTCAGATATCAACTGAAACGAGTTTCACTCACTCATTCAATGATTTAATCTACATTCCTTGATTCAGTGAAATGACTTTCACACACTCATATATTGAATCAACCTACATTCATGCATTCATTCAAAAAACCTAACTTCATTCTTGCTTGAAATGACTTTACCTGATCTTGTTCATTCCCTTAACCAACGTACTTTCAAAGAAAGGCGTTGACTGTCTCATTCATTAATCGAACTACTATCAATCATTCAGGGAAACAAGTTTCACAAACTGACAATGAACTAACCTAAATTGTTGATTCATTGAAAGGTGTTTCACTCATTTAATCAGTGAATCAAACTATATACAGATATCAACTGAAACGAGTTTCACTCACTCATTCAATGAATTAAGCTACATTCCTTGATTCAGTGAAATGACATGCACACACTCATTCATTGAATCAACCTACATTCATGCATTCAATGAAACTAAACTCACGCATTCATTCAAAGAAACAAACTTCATTCTTGCTTAAAATGTGTTCACCTGATCTTGTTCATTCCGTGAACCAACGTACATTCAAAGAAAGGTGTTGACTGTCTCATTCAATGAATCGAACTACTATCAATATTTCAGAGAAACAAGTTTCACAAACTGACATTGAATTAAACTACATTGTTGATTCAGTGAAAGGTATTTCACTCACTTAATCAGCGAATCAAACTATATTCAGAGATCAACTGAAACGAATTTCACTCACTCATTCAATTCAGTAAGCGACATTCCTTGATTCAATGCAATGACTTACATACACTCATTCAATAACTTAAACGACATTCATGCATTGAATGCAACTAAACTCACGCATTCATTCAAAGAAACAATCTTCATTCATTCATGCAATGTCTTCAGCTGATCTTGTTCATGCAGTGAATCAAACTTCATTTAAAGAAACGGTTTTGACTGTCTCTTTCAATGAATGAAATGTATCAGTACTTAATGGTAACGGGTTTCACAAACTGACTCAATGTATTAAACTACATTGTCGATTCCGTGAAAGGTGTTTCACTCACTTAATCAGTGAATCAAACGATATTCAGAGATCAACTGAAACGAGTTTCATTCACTCATTCCATGAATTAAGCTACACTCCTTGATTCAGTGAAATGTTTTTCACACACTCATACATTGAATCAACCTACATTCATGCATTCAATGAAAGTAAACTCCCGCATTCACTCAAAAAAACTAACTTCATTCTTGCTTGAAATGACTTTACCTGATCTTGTTCATTCCCTTAACCAACGTACTTTCAAAGAAAGGTGTTGACTGTCTCATTCATTAATCGAACTACTATCAGTCCTTCAGGGAAAGAAGTTTCACAAACTGACAATGAACTAAACTGCATTGTTGATTCAGTGAAAGGTGTTTCAGTCATTTAATCAGTGAATCAAACTATATTCAGATATCAACTGAAACGAGTTTCACTCACTCATTCAATGAATTAAGCTACATTCCTTGATTCAGTGAAATGTTTCTCACACACTCATATATTGAATCAACCTACATTCATGCATTGAATCAAACGAGTTTCAAAAACTAACGCAATGAATTAAACTATATTGTTGATGCAGTGTAAGTTGTTGTATTCATTCAGTGGAACAGACTACATTCATAGATTCCATGAAACGTTTTTCACTGACTCATTCAAAGAATTAAGCTACATCCTTGACATGCACACACTGATTCATTGAATCAACCTACATTCATGCATTCAACGAAACTAAACTCCCGCATTCATTCAAAGAACCTCACTTCATTCTTGCTTGCAAGGACTTTACCTGATCTTGTTCATTCCCTGAACCACGTACCTTCAAAGTAAGGTGTTGACTGTCTCATTCAGTGAACCGAAATACTATCAATACTTCAGGGAAACAAATTTCACAAACTGACAATGAATAAACTACATTGTTGATTCAGTGAACGTTGTTTCACTCACTTAATCAGTGAATCAAACTATATTCAGAGATCAACTGAAACGAGGGTCACTCACTCATTCAATGAATTAAGCTACATTCCTTGATTCAGTTAAATGCCTTTCACACACTCATTCAAGAAATTAAACAAGATTCATGCATTGAATAAAATTAAACTCACGCATTCATTCAAAGAAACAAACTTCATTCATACATGCAAAGGCTGCAGTTGTTCTTGTTCATGCAGTGAATCAAACTACTTTGAAAGAGACGGGTTTGACTGTCTCTTTCAATGAATCAAACTACTATCAATACTTCATGGTAACGAGTTACACAAACTCACTCAATGAATTAAACTGCATTGTTGATTCCGTGAAAGGTGTTTCACTCACATAATCAGTGAATCAAACTATATTCAGAGATCAACTGAAACGAGTTTCACTCACTCATTCAATGAATTAAGCCACGTTCCTTGATTCAGTGAAATGTTTTTCACACACTCATTCATTGATTCAACCTACATTCATGGATTCAATGAAAGTAAACTCCCGCATTCATTCAAAGAAACTCACTTCATTCTTGCTTGCAATGACTTTACCTGATCTTGCTCATTCACTGAACTAACGTACCTTCAAAGAAAGGTGTTGACTGTCTCATTCAATGAATCGAACTACTCTCAATACTTCAGGGAAACAAGTTTCACAAACTGACAATGAATTAAACTACATTGTTGATTCCGTGAAAGGTGTTTCACTCACTTAATCAGTGAATCAAACTATATTCGGAGATCAACTGAAACGAGTTTCACTCACTCATTCTATGAATTAAGCTACATTCCTTGATTCAGTGAAATGTTTTCCACACACTCATTTATTGAATCAACCTACATTCATGTATTCACTGAAAGTAAACTCCCGCATTCTTTCAAAGAAACAAACTTCATTCTTGCTTGCAATGACTTTACCTGATCTTGTTCATTCCCTGAACCACGTACCTTCAAAGTAAGGTGTTGACTGTCTCATTCAGTGAACCGAAATACTATCAATACTTCAGGGAAACAAATTTCACAAACTGACAATGAATAAACTACATTGTTGATTCAGTGAACGTTGTTTCACTCACTTAATCAGTGAATCAAACTATATTCAGAGATCAACTGAAACGAGGGTCACTCACTCATTCAATGAATTAAGCTACATTCCTTGATTCAGTTAAATGCCTTTCACACACTCATTCAAGAAATTAAACAAGATTCATGCATTGAATAAAATTAAACTCACGCATTCATTCAAAGAAACAAACTTCATTCATACATGAAAAGGCTACAGTTGTTCTTGTTCATGCAGTGAATCAAACTACTTTGAAAAAGACGGGTTTGACTGTCTCTTTCAATGAATCAAACTACTATCAATACTTCATGGTAACGAGTTACACAAACTCACTCAATGAATTAAACTGCATTGTTGATTCCGTGAAAGGTGTTTCACTCACTTAATCAGTGAATCAAACTATATTCAGAGATCAACTGAAACGAGTTTCACTCACTCATTCAATGAATTAAGCCACATTCCTTGATTCAGTGAAATGTTTTTCACACACTCATTCATTGAATCAACCTACATTCATGGATTCAATGAAAGTAAACTCCCGCATTCATTCAAAGAAACAAACTTCATTCTTGCTTGCAATGACTTTACCTGATCTTGTTCATTCCTGAACCAACGTACATTCAAAGAAAGGTGTTGACTGTTTCATTCATGAATCGAACTACTATCAATACTTCAGGGAAACAAGTTTCACAAACTAACAATGAATTAAACTACATTTTTGATTCCGTGAAAGGTGTTTCACTCACTTAATCAGTGAATCAAACTATATTCAGAGATCAACTGAAACGAGTTTCACTCACTCATTCAATGAATTAAGCTACATTCCTTGATTCAGTGAAATGTTTTCCACACACTCATTATTGAATCAACCTACATTCATGTATTCACTGAAAGTAAACTCCCGCATTCTTTCAAAGAAACAAACTTCATTCTTGCTTGCAATGACTTTACCTGATCTTGTTCATTCCGTTAACCAACGTACATTCAAAGAAAGGTGTTAACTGTTTCATTCATTAATCGAAGTACTATCAATACTTCAGGGAAACACGTTTCACAAACTAACAATGAATTAAACTACATTTTTGATTCAGTGAAAGGTGTTTCACTCATTTAATCAGTGAATCAAACTATATTCAGATATCAACTGAAACGAGTTTCACTCACTCATTCAATGATTTAATCTACATTCCTTGATTCAGTGAAATGACTTTCACACACTCATATATTGAATCAACCTACATTCATGCATTCAATGAAAGTAAACTCCCGCATTAATTCAAAAAACCTAACTTCATTCTAGCTTGAAATGACTTTACCTGATCTTGTTCATTCCCTTAACCAACGTACTTTCAAAGAAAGGCGTTGACTGTCTCATTCATTAATCGAACTACTATCAATCATTCAGGGAAACAAGTTTCACAAACTGACAATGAACTAACCTAAATTGTTGATTCATTGAAAGGTGTTTCACTCATTTAATCAGTGAATCAAACTATATTCAGATATCAACTGAAACGAGTTTCACTCACTCATTCAATGAATTAAGCTACATTCCTTGATTCAGTGAAATGTTTCTCACACACTCATATATTGAATCAACCTACATTCATGCATTCAATGAAACTAAACTCACGCATTCATTCAAAGAAACAAACTTCATTCTTGCTTAAAATGTGTTCACCTGATCTTGTTCATTCCGTGAACCAACGTACATTCAAAGAAAGGTGTTGACTGTCTCATTCAATGAATCGAACTACTATCAATATTTCAGAGAAACAAGTTTCACAAACTGACATTGAATTAAACTACATTGTTGATTCAGTGAAAGGTATTTCACTCACTTAATCAGCGAATCAAACTATATTCAGAGATCAACTGAAACGAATTTCACTCACTCATTCAATTCAGTAAGCGACATTCCTTGATTCAATGCAATGACTTACATACACTCATTCAATAACTTAAACGACATTCATGCATTGAATGCAACTAAACTCACGCATTCATTCAAAGAAACAATCTTCATTCATTCATGCAATGTCTTCAGCTGATCTTGTTCATGCAGTGAATCAAACTTCATTTAAAGAAACGGGTTTGACTGTCTCTTTCAATGAATGAAATGTATCAGTACTTAATGGTAACGGGTTTCACAAACTGACTCAATGTATTAAACTACATTGTCGATTCCGTGAAAGGTGTTTCACTCACTTAATCAGTGAATCAAACGATATTAAGAGATCAACTGAAACGAGTTTCATTCACTCATTCAATGAATTAAGCTACACTCCTTGATTCAGTGAAATGTTTTTCACACACTCATACATTGAATCAACCTACATTCATGCATTCAATGAAAGTAAACTCCCGCATTCACTCAAAAAAACTAACTTCATTCTTGCTTGAAATGACTTTACCTGATCTTGTTCATTCCCTTAACCAACGTACTTTCAAAGAAAGGTGTTGACTGTCTCATTCATTAATCGAACTACTATCAGTCCTTCAGGGAAAGAAGTTTCACAAACTGACAATGAACTAAACTGCATTGTTGATTCAGTGAAAGGTGTTTCAGTCATTTAATCAGTGAATCAAACTATATTCAGATATCAACTGAAACGAGTTTCACTCACTCATTCAATGAATTAAGCTACATTCCTTGATTCAGTGAAATGTTTCTCACACACTCATATATTGAATCAACCTACATTCATGCATTGAATCAAACGAGTTTCAAAAACTAACGCAATGAATTAAACTATATTGTTGATGCAGTGTAAGTTGTTGTATTCATTCAGTGGAACAGACTACATTCATAGATTCCATGAAACGTTTTTCACTGACTCATTCAAAGAATTAAGCTACATCCTTGACATGCACACACTGATTCATTGAATCAACCTACATTCATGCATTCAACGAAACTAAACTCCCGCATTCATTCAAAGAACCTCACTTCATTCTTGCTTGCAAGGACTTTACCTGATCTTGTTCATTCCCTGAACCACGTACCTTCAAAGTAAGGTGTTGACTGTCTCATTCAGTGAACCGAAATACTATCAATACTTCAGGGAAACAAATTTCACAAACTGACAATGAATAAACTACATTGTTGATTCAGTGAACGTTGTTTCACTCACTTAATCAGTGAATCAAACTATATTCAGAGATCAACTGAAACGAGGGTCACTCACTCATTCAATGAATTAAGCTACATTCCTTGATTCAGTTAAATGCCTTTCACACACTCATTCAAGAAATTAAACAAGATTCATGCATTGAATAAAATTAAACTCACGCATTCATTCAAAGAAACAAACTTCATTCATACATGCAAAGGCTGCAGTTGTTCTTGTTCATGCAGTGAATCAAACTACTTTGAAAGAGACGGGTTTGACTGTCTCTTTCAATGAATCAAACTACTATCAATACTTCATGGTAACGAGTTACACAAACTCACTCAATGAATTAAACTGCATTGTTGATTCCGTGAAAGGTGTTTCACTCACATAATCAGTGAATCAAACTATATTCAGAGATCAACTGAAACGAGTTTCACTCACTCATTCAATGAATTAAGCCACGTTCCTTGATTCAGTGAAATGTTTTTCACACACTCATTCATTGATTCAACCTACATTCATGGATTCAATGAAAGTAAACTCCCGCATTCATTCAAAGAAACTCACTTCATTCTTGCTTGCAATGACTTTACCTGATCTTGCTCATTCACTGAACTAACGTACCTTCAAAGAAAGGTGTTGACTGTCTCATTCAATGAATCGAACTACTCTCAATACTTCAGGGAAACAAGTTTCACAAACTGACAATGAATTAAACTACATTGTTGATTCCGTGAAAGGTGTTTCACTCACTTAATCAGTGAATCAAACTATATTCGGAGATCAACTGAAACGAGTTTCACTCACTCATTCTATGAATTAAGCTACATTCCTTGATTCAGTGAAATGTTTTCCACACACTCATTTATTGAATCAACCTACATTCATGTATTCACTGAAAGTAAACTCCCGCATTCTTTCAAAGAAACAAACTTCATTCTTGCTTGCAATGACTTTACCTGATCTTGTTCATTCCCTGAACCACGTACCTTCAAAGTAAGGTGTTGACTGTCTCATTCAGTGAACCGAAATACTATCAATACTTCAGGGAAACAAATTTCACAAACTGACAATGAATAAACTACATTGTTGATTCAGTGAACGTTGTTTCACTCACTTAATCAGTGAATCAAACTATATTCAGAGATCAACTGAAACGAGGGTCACTCACTCATTCAATGAATTAAGCTACATTCCTTGATTCAGTTAAATGCCTTTCACACACTCATTCAAGAAATTAAACAAGATTCATGCATTGAATAAAATTAAACTCACGCATTCATTCAAAGAAACAAACTTCATTCATACATGAAAAGGCTACAGTTGTTCTTGTTCATGCAGTGAATCAAACTACTTTGAAAAAGACGGGTTTGACTGTCTCTTTCAATGAATCAAACTACTATCAATACTTCATGGTAACGAGTTACACAAACTCACTCAATGAATTAAACTGCATTGTTGATTCCGTGAAAGGTGTTTCACTCACTTAATCAGTGAATCAAACTATATTCAGAGATCAACTGAAACGAGTTTCACTCACTCATTCAATGATTTAAGCTACATTCCTTGATTCAGTGAAATGACTTTCACACACTCATATATTGAATCAACCTACATTCATGCATTCAATGAAAGTAAACTCCCGCATTCATTCAAAAAACTAACTTCATTCTTGCTTGCAATGACTTTACCTGATCTTGTTCATTCCCTTAACCAACGTACATTCAAAGAAAGGTGTTAACTGTTTCATTCATTAATCGAACTACTATCAATACTTCAAGGAAACACGTTTCACAAACTAACAATGAATTAAACTACATTTTGATTCAGTGAAAGGTGTTTCACTCATTTAATCAGTGAATCAAACTATATTCAGATATCAACTGAAGCGAGTTTCACTCACTCATTCAATGATTTAAGCTACATTCCTTGATTCAGTGAAATGACTTTCACACACTCATATATTGAATCAACCTACATTCATGCATTCAATGAAAGTAAACTCCCGCATTCATTCAAAAAACCTAACTTCATTCTTGCTTGAAATGACTTTACCTGATCTTGTTCATTCCCTTAACCAACGTACTTTCAAAGAAAGGTGTTGACTGTCTCATTCATTAATCGAACTACTATCAATCATTCAGGGAAACAAGTTTCACAAACTGACAATGAACTAACCTACATTGTTGATTCATTGAAAGGTGTTTCACTCATTTAATCAGTGAATCAAACTATATTCAGATATCAACTGAAACGAGTTTCACTCACTCATTCAATGAATTAAGCTACATTCCTTGATTCAGTGAAATGTTTCTCACACACTCATATATTGAATCAACCTACATTCATGCATTGAATCAAACGAGTTTCAAAAACTAACTCAATGAATTAAACGATATTGTTGACGCAGTGAAAGGTGTTGTATTCATTCAGTCGAACAGACTACATTCCATGAAAAGTTTTTCACTGAATCATTTAAAGAATGAAGCTACATTCCTTGATTCAGTGAAATGACATGCACACACTGATTCATTGAATCAACCTACATTCATGCATTCAATGAAACTAAACTCACGCATTCATTCAAAGAAACAAACTTCATTCTTGCTTAAAATGTGTTCACCTGATCTTGTTCATTCCGTGAACCAACGTACATTCAAAGAAAGGTGTTGACTGTCTCATTCAATGAATCGAACTACTATCAATATTTCAGAGAAACAAGTTTCACAAACTGACAATGAATTAAACTACATTGTTGATTCAGTGAAAGGTGTTTCACTCACTTAATCAGTGAATCAAACTATATTCAGAGATCAACTGAAACGAATTTCACTCACTCATTCAATTCAGTAAGCGACATTCCTTGATTCAATGCAATGACTTACATACACTCATTCAATAACTTAAACGACATTCATGCATTGAATGCAACTAAACTCACGCATTCATTCAAAGAAACAATCTTCATTCATTCATGCAATGTCTTCAGCTGATCTTGTTCATGCAGTGAATCAAACTACATTTAAAGAAACGGGTTTGACTGTCTCTTTCAATGAATGAAATGTATCAGTACTTAATGGTAACGGGTTTCACAAACTGACTCAATGTATTAAACTACATTGTTGATTCCGTGAAAGGTGTTTCACTCACTTAATCAGTGAATCAAACTATATTCAGAGATCAACTGAAACGAGTTTCACTCACTCATTCAATGAATTAAGCTACATTCCTTGATTCAGTGAAATGTTTTTCACACACTCATTCATTGATTCAACCTACATTCATGGATTCAATGAAAGTAAACTCCCGCATTCATTCAAAGAAACTCACTTCATTCTTGCTTGCAAAGACTTTACCTGATCTTGCTCATTCACTGAACTAACGTACCTTCAAAGAAAGGTGTTGACTGTCTCATTCAATGAATCGAACTACTCTCAATACTTCAGGGAAACAAGTTTCACAAACTGACAATGAATTAAACTACATTGTTGATTCCGTGAAAGGCGTTTCACTCACTTAATCAGTGAATCAAACTATATTCGGAGATCAACTGAAACGAGTTTCACTCACTCATTCAATGAATTAAGCTACATTCCTTGATTCAGTGAAATGTTTTCCACACACTCATATATTGAATCAACCTACATTCATGTATTCACTGAAAGTAAACTCCCGCATTCTTTCAAAGAAACAAACTTCATTCTTGCTTGCAATGACTTTACCTGATCTTGTTCATTCCGTTAAACAACGTACATTCAAAGAAAGGTGTTGACTGTTCATTCATTAATCGAAGTACTATCAATACTTCAGGGAAACACGTTTCACAAACTAACAATGAATTAAACTACATTTTGATTCAGTGAAAGGTGTTTCACTCATTTAATCAGTGAATCAAACTATATTCAGATATCAACTGAAGCGAGTTTCACTCACTCATTCAATGATTTAAGCTACATTCCTTGATTCAGTGAAATGACTTTCACACACTCATATATTGAATCAACCTACATTCATGCATTCAATGAAAGTAAACTCCCGCATTCATTCAAAAAACTAACTTCATTCTTGCTTGAAATGACTTTACCTGATCTTGTTCATTCCCTGAACCAACGTACTTTCAAAGAAAGGTGTTGACTGTCTCATTCATTAATCGAACTACTATCAATCATTCAGGGAAACAAGTTACACAAACTGACAATGAATTAAACTACATTGTTGATTCAGTGAAAGGTGTTTCACTCATTTAATCAGTGAATCAAACTATATTCAGATATCAACTGGAACGAGTTTCACTCTCTCATTCAATGAATTAAGCAACATTCCTTGATTCAGTGAAATGTTTCTCACACACTCATATATTGAATCAAACTAAATTCATGCATTGAATCAAACGAGTTTCAAAAACTAACTCAATGAATTAAACTGTATTGTTGATGCAGTGAAAGGTGTTGTATTCATTCAGTCGAAAAGACTACATTCATAGATTCCATGAAAAGTTTTTCACTGAATCATTTAAAGAATTAAGCTACATTCCTTGATTCAGTGAAATGTTTTCCACACACTCATATATTGAATCAACCTACATTCATGCATTCACTGAAAGTAAACTCCCGCATTCTTTCAAAGAAACAAACTTCATTCTTGCTTGCAATGACTTTACCTGATCTTGTTCATTCCCTTAACCAACGTACATTCAAAGAAAGGTGTTAACTGTTTCATTCATTAATCGAACTACTATCAATACTTCAAGGAAACACGTTTCACAAACTAACAATGAATTAAACTACATTTTTGATTCAGTGAACTGTGTTTCACTCATTTAATCAGTGAATCAAACTATATTCAGATATCAACTGAAACGAGTTTCACTCACTCATTCAATGATTTAATCTACATTCCTTGATTCAGTGAAATGACTTTCACACACTCATATATTGAATCAACCTACATTCATGCATTCATTCAAAAAACCTAACTTCATTCTTGCTTGAAATGACTTTACCTGATCTTGTTCATTCCCTTAACCAACGTACTTTCAAAGAAAGGCGTTGACTGTCTCATTCATTAATCGAACTACTATCAATCATTCAGGGAAACAAGTTTCACAAACTGACAATGAACTAACCTAAATTGTTGATTCATTGAAAGGTGTTTCACTCATTTAATCAGTGAATCAAAGTATATACAGATATCAACTGAAACGAGTTTCACTCACTCATTCAATGAATTAAGCTACATTCCTTGATTCAGTGAAATGTTTCTCACACACTCATATATTGAATCAACCTACATTCATGCATTGAATCAAACGAGTTTCAAAAACTAACTCAATGAATTAAACGATATTGTTGACGCAGTGAAAGCTGTTGTATTCATTCAGTCGAACAGACTACATTCCATGAAAAGTTTTTCACTGAATCATTTAAAGAATGAAGCTACATTCCTTGATTCAGTGAAATGACATGCACACACTGATTCATTGAATCAACCTACATTCATGCATTCAATGAAACTAAACTCACGCATTCATTCAAAGAAACAAACTTCATTCTTGCTTAAAATGTGTTCACCTGATCTTGTTCATTCCGTGAACCAACGTACATTCAAAGAAAGGTGTTGACTGTCTCATTCAATGAATCGAACTACTATCAATATTTCAGAGAAACAAGTTTCACAAACTGACATTGAATTAAACTACATTGTTGATTCAGTGAAAGGTATTTCACTCACTTAATCAGCGAATCAAACTATATTCAGAGATCAACTGAAACGAATTTCACTCACTCATTCAATTCAGTAAGCGACATTCCTTGATTCAATGCAATGACTTACATACACTCATTCAATAACTTAAACGACATTCATGCATTGAATGCAACTAAACTCACGCATTCATTCAAAGAAACAATCTTCATTCATTCATGCAATGTCTTCAGCTGATCTTGTTCATGCAGTGAATCAAACTTCATTTAAAGAAACGGGTTTGACTGTCTCTTTCAATGAATGAAATGTATCAGTACTTAATGGTAACGGGTTTCACAAACTGACTCAATGTATTAAACTACATTGTTGATTCCGTGAAAGGTGTTTCACTCACTTAATCAGTGAATCAAACGATATTCAGAGATCAACTGAAACGAGTTTCATTCACTCATTCCATGAATTAAGCTACACTCCTTGATTCAGTGAAATGTTTTTCACACACTCATACATTGAATCAACCTACATTCATGCATTCAATGAAAGTAAACTCCCGCATTCACTCAAAAAAACTAACTTCATTCTTGCTTGAAATGACTTTACCTGATCTTGTTCATTCCCTTAACCAACGTACTTTCAAAGAAAGGTGTTGACTGTCTCATTCATTAATCGAACTACTATCAGTCCTTCAGGGAAAGAAGTTTCACAAACTGACAATGAACTAAACTGCATTGTTGATTCAGTGAAAGGTGTTTCAGTCATTTAATCAGTGAATCAAACTATATTCAGATATCAACTGAAACGAGTTTCACTCACTCATTCAATGAATTAAGCTACATTCCTTGATTCAGTGAAATGTTTCTCACACACTCATATATTGAATCAACCTACATTCATGCATTGAATCAAACGAGTTTCAAAAACTAACGCAATGAATTAAACTATATTGTTGATGCAGTGTATGTTGTTGTATTCATTCAGTGGAACAGACTACATTCATAGATTCCATGAAACGTTTTTCACTGACTCATTCAAAGAATTAAGCTACATCCTTGACATGCACACACTGATTCATTGAATCAACCTACATTCATGCATTCAACGAAACTAAACTCCCGCATTCATTCAAAGAACCTCACTTCATTCTTGCTTGCAAGGACTTTACCTGATCTTGTTCATTCCCTGAACCACGTACCTTCAAAGTAAGGTGTTGACTGTCTCATTCAGTGAACCGAAATACTATCAATACTTCAGGGAAACAAATTTCACAAACTGACAATGAATAAACTACATTGTTGATTCAGTGAACGTTGTTTCACTCACTTAATCAGTGAATCAAACTATATTCAGAGATCAACTGAAACGAGGGTCACTCACTCATTCAATGAATTAAGCTACATTCCTTGATTCAGTTAAATGCCTTTCACACACTCATTCAAGAAATTAAACAAGATTCATGCATTGAATAAAATTAAACTCACGCATTCATTCAAAGAAACAAACTTCATTCATACATGCAAAGGCTACAGTTGTTCTTGTTCATGCAGTGAATCAAACTACTTTGAAAGAGACGGGTTTGACTGTCTCTTTCAATGAATCAAACTACTATCAATACTTCATGGTAACGAGTTACACAAACTCACTCAATGAATTAAACTGCATTGTTGATTCCGTGAAAGGTGTTTCACTCACATAATCAGTGAATCAAACTATATTCAGAGATCAACTGAAACGAGGTTCACTCACTCATTCAATGAATTAAGCCACGTTCCTTGATTCAGTGAAATGTTTTTCACACACTCATATATTGAATCAACCTACATTCATGCATTCAATGAAAGTAAACTCCCGCATTCATTCAAAAAACTAACTTCATTCTTGCTTGCAATGACTTTACCTGATCTTGCTCATTCCCTTAACCAACGTACTTTCAAAGAAAGGTGTTGACTGTCTCATTCATTAATCGAACTACTATCAATCATTCAGGGAAACAAGTTTCACAAACTGACAATGAACTAAACTACATTGTTGATTCAGTGAAAGGTGTTTCACTCATTTAATCAGTGAATCAAACTATATTCAGATATCAACTGGAACGAGTTTCACTCTCTCATTCAATGAATTAAGCAACATTCCTTGATTCAGTGAAATGTTTCTCACACACTCATATATTGAATCAAACTAAATTCATGCATTGAATCAAACGAGTTTCAAAAACTAACTCAATGAATTAAACTGTATTGTTGATGCAGTGAAAGGTGTTGTATTCATTCAGTCGAAAAGACTACATTCATAGATTCCATGAAAAGTTTTTCACTGAATCATTTAAAGAATTAAGCTACATTCCTTGATTCAGTGAAATGTTTTCCACACACTCATATATTGAATCAACCTACATTCATGCATTCACTGAAAGTAAACTCCCGCATTCTTTCAAAGAAACAAACTTCATTCTTGCTTGCAATGACTTTACCTGATCTTGTTCATTCCCTTAACCAACGTACATTCAAAGAAAGGTGTTAACTGTTTCATTCATTAATCGAACTACTATCAATACTTCAAGGAAACACGTTTCACAAACTAACAATGAATTAAACTACATTTTTGATTCAGTGAACTGTGTTTCACTCATTTAATCAGTGAATCAAACTATATTCAGATATCAACTGAAACGAGTTTCACTCACTCATTCAATGATTTAATCTACATTCCTTGATTCAGTGAAATGACTTTCACACACTCATATATTGAATCAACCTACATTCATGCATTCATTCAAAAAACCTAACTTCATTCTTGCTTGAAATGACTTTACCTGATCTTGTTCATTCCCTTAACCAACGTACTTTCAAAGAAAGGCGTTGACTGTCTCATTCATTAATCGAACTACTATCAATCATTCAGGGAAACAAGTTTCACAAACTGACAATGAACTAACCTAAATTGTTGATTCATTGAAAGGTGTTTCACTCATTTAATCAGTGAATCAAAGTATATACAGATATCAACTGAAACGAGTTTCACTCACTCATTCAATGAATTAAGCTACATTCCTTGATTCAGTGAAATGTTTCTCACACACTCATATATTGAATCAACCTACATTCATGCATTGAATCAAACGAGTTTCAAAAACTAACTCAATGAATTAAACGATATTGTTGACGCAGTGAAAGCTGTTGTATTCATTCAGTCGAACAGACTACATTCCATGAAAAGTTTTTCACTGAATCATTTAAAGAATGAAGCTACATTCCTTGATTCAGTGAAATGACATGCACACACTGATTCATTGAATCAACCTACATTCATGCATTCAATGAAACTAAACTCACGCATTCATTCAAAGAAACAAACTTCATTCTTGCTTAAAATGTGTTCACCTGATCTTGTTCATTCCGTGAACCAACGTACATTCAAAGAAAGGTGTTGACTGTCTCATTCAATGAATCGAACTACTATCAATATTTCAGAGAAACAAGTTTCACAAACTGACATTGAATTAAACTACATTGTTGATTCAGTGAAAGGTATTTCACTCACTTAATCAGCGAATCAAACTATATTCAGAGATCAACTGAAACGAATTTCACTCACTCATTCAATTCAGTAAGCGACATTCCTTGATTCAATGCAATGACTTACATACACTCATTCAATAACTTAAACGACATTCATGCATTGAATGCAACTAAACTCACGCATTCATTCAAAGAAACAATCTTCATTCATTCATGCAATGTCTTCAGCTGATCTTGTTCATGCAGTGAATCAAACTTCATTTAAAGAAACGGGTTTGACTGTCTCTTTCAATGAATGAAATGTATCAGTACTTAATGGTAACGGGTTTCACAAACTGACTCAATGTATTAAACTACATTGTCGATTCCGTGAAAGGTGTTTCACTCACTTAATCAGTGAATCATACGATATTCAGAGATCAACTGAAACGAGTTTCATTCACTCATTCCATGAATTAAGCTACACTCCTTGATTCAGTGAAATGTTTTTCACACACTCATACATTGAATCAACCTACATTCATGCATTCAATGAAAGTAAACTCCCGCATTCACTCAAAAAAACTAACTTCATTCTTGCTTGAAATGACTTTACCTGATCTTGTTCATTCCCTTAACCAACGTACTTTCAAAGAAAGGTGTTGACTGTCTCATTCATTAATCGAACTACTATCAGTCCTTCAGGGAAAGAAGTTTCACAAACTGACAATGAACTAAACTGCATTGTTGATTCAGTGAAAGGTGTTTCAGTCATTTAATCAGTGAATCAAACTATATTCAGATATCAACTGAAACGAGTTTCACTCACTCATTCAATGAATTAAGCTACATTCCTTGATTCAGTGAAATGTTTCTCACACACTCATATATTGAATCAACCTACATTCATGCATTGAATCAAACGAGTTTCAAAAACTAACGCAATGAATTAAACTATATTGTTGATGCAGTGTAAGTTGTTGTATTCATTCAGTGGAACAGACTACATTCATAGATTCCATGAAACGTTTTTCACTGACTCATTCAAAGAATTAAGCTACATCCTTGACATGCACACACTGATTCATTGAATCAACCTACATTCATGCATTCAACGAAACTAAACTCCCGCATTCATTCAAAGAACCTCACTTCATTCTTGCTTGCAAGGACTTTACCTGATCTTGTTCATTCCCTGAACCACGTACCTTCAAAGTAAGGTGTTGACTGTCTCATTCAGTGAACCGAAATACTATCAATACTTCAGGGAAACAAATTTCACAAACTGACAATGAATAAACTACATTGTTGATTCAGTGAACGTTGTTTCACTCACTTAATCAGTGAATCAAACTATATTCAGAGATCAACTGAAACGAGGGTCACTCACTCATTCAATGAATTAAGCTACATTCCTTGATTCAGTTAAATGCCTTTCACACACTCATTCAAGAAATTAAACAAGATTCATGCATTGAATAAAATTAAACTCACGCATTCATTCAAAGAAACAAACTTCATTCATACATGCAAAGGCTGCAGTTGTTCTTGTTCATGCAGTGAATCAAACTACTTTGAAAGAGACGGGTTTGACTGTCTCTTTCAATGAATCAAACTACTATCAATACTTCATGGTAACGAGTTACACAAACTCACTCAATGAATTAAACTGCATTGTTGATTCCGTGAAAGGTGTTTCACTCACATAATCAGTGAATCAAACTATATTCAGAGATCAACTGAAACGAGTTTCACTCACTCATTCAATGAATTAAGCCACGTTCCTTGATTCAGTGAAATGTTTTTCACACACTCATTCATTGATTCAACCTACATTCATGGATTCAATGAAAGTAAACTCCCGCATTCATTCAAAGAAACTCACTTCATTCTTGCTTGCAATGACTTTACCTGATCTTGCTCATTCACTGAACTAACGTACCTTCAAAGAAAGGTGTTGACTGTCTCATTCAATGAATCGAACTACTCTCAATACTTCAGGGAAACAAGTTTCACAAACTGACAATGAATTAAACTACATTGTTGATTCCGTGAAAGGTGTTTCACTCACTTAATCAGTGAATCAAACTATATTCGGAGATCAACTGAAACGAGTTTCACTCACTCATTCTATGAATTAAGCTACATTCCTTGATTCAGTGAAATGTTTTCCACACACTCATTTATTGAATCAACCTACATTCATGTATTCACTGAAAGTAAACTCCCGCATTCTTTCAAAGAAACAAACTTCATTCTTGCTTGCAATGACTTTACCTGATCTTGTTCATTCCCTGAACCACGTACCTTCAAAGTAAGGTGTTGACTGTCTCATTCAGTGAACCGAAATACTATCAATACTTCAGGGAAACAAATTTCACAAACTGACAATGAATAAACTACATTGTTGATTCAGTGAACGTTGTTTCACTCACTTAATCAGTGAATCAAACTATATTCAGAGATCAACTGAAACGAGGTTCACTCACTCATTCAATGAATTAAGCTACATTCCTTGATTCAGTTAAATGCCTTTCACACACTCATTCAAGAAATTAAACAAGATTCATGCATTGAATAAAATTAAACTCACGCATTCATTCAAAGAAACAAACTTCATTCATACATGAAAAGGCTACAGTTGTTCTTGTTCATGCAGTGAATCAAACTACTTTGAAAAAGACGGGTTTGACTGTCTCTTTCAATGAATCAAACTACTATCAATACTTCATGGTAACGAGTTACACAAACTCACTCAATGAATTAAACTGCATTGTTGATTCCGTGAAAGGTGTTTCACTCACTTAATCAGTGAATCAAACTATATTCAGAGATCAACTGAAACGAGTTTCACTCACTCATTCAATGAATTAAGCCACATTCCTTGATTCAGTGAAATGTTTTTCACACACTCATTCATTGATTCAACCTACATTCATGGATTCAATGAAAGTAAACTCCCGCATTCATTCAAAGAAACTCACTTCATTCTTGCTTGCAATGACTTTACCTGATCTTGCTCATTCACTGAACTAACGTACCTTCAAAGAAAGGTGTTGACTGTCTCATTCAATGAATCGAACTACTCTCAATACTTCAGGGAAACAAGTTTCACAAACTGACAATGAATTAAACTACATTGTTGATTCCGTGAAAGGTGTTTCACTCACTTAATCAGTGAATCAAACTATATTCGGAGATCAACTGAAACGAGTTTCACTCACTCATTCTATGAATTAAGCTACATTCCTTGATTCAGTGAAATGTTTTCCACACACTCATATATTGAATCAACCTACATTCATGTATTCACTGAAAGTAAACTCCCGCATTCTTTCAAAGAAACAAACTTCATTCTTGCTTGCAATGACTTTACCTGATCTTGTTCATTCCGTTAACCAACGTACATTCAAAGAAAGGTGTTAACTGTTTCATTCATTAATCGAAGTACTATCAATACTTCAGGGAAACACGTTTCACAAACTAACAATGAATTAAACTACATTTTTGATTCAGTGAAAGGTGTTTCACTCATTTAATCAGTGAATCAAACTATATTCAGATATCAACTGAAACGAGTTTCACTCACTCATTCAATGATTTAATCTACATTCCTTGATTCAGTGAAATGACTTTCACACACTCATATATTGAATCAACCTACATTCATGCATTCAATGAAAGTAAACTCCCGCATTAATTCAAAAAACCTAACTTCATTCTTGCTTGAAATGACTTTACCTGATCTTGTTCATTCCCTTAACCAACGTACTTTCAAAGAAAGGTGTTGACTGTCTCATTCATTAATCGAACTACTATCAATCATTCAGGGAAACAAGTTTCACAAACTGACAATGAACTAACCTAAATTGTTGATTCATTGAAAGGTGTTTCACTCATTTAATCAGTGAATCAAACTATATTCAGATATCAACTGAAACGAGTTCCACTCACTCATTCAATGAATTAAGCTACATTCCTTGATTCAGTGAAATGTTTCTCACACACTCATATATTGAATCAACCTACATTCATGCATTGAATCAAACGAGTTTCAAAAACTAACTCAATGAATTAAACGATATTGTTGACGCAGTGAAAGGTGTTGTATTCATTCAGTCGAACAGACTACATTCCATGAAAAGTTTTTCACTGAATCATTTAAAGAATGAAGCTACATTCCTTGATTCAGTGAAATGACATGCACACACTGATTCATTGAATCAACCTACATTCATGCATTCAATGAAACTAAACTCACGCATTCATTCAAAGAAACAAACTTCATTCTTGCTTAAAATGTGTTCACCTGATCTTGTTCATTCCGTGAACCAACGTACATTCAAAGAAAGGTGTTGACTGTCTCATTCAATGAATCGAACTACTATCAATATTTCAGAGAAACAAGTTTCACAAACTGACATTGAATTAAACTACATTGTTGATTCAGTGAAAGGTATTTCACTCACTTAATCAGCGAATCAAACTATATTCAGAGTGAAACGAATTTCACTCACTCATTCAATTCAGTAACCGACATTCCTTGATTCAATGCAATGACTTACATACACTCATTCAATAACTTAAACGACATTCATGCATTGAATGCAACTAAACTCACGCATTCATTCAAAGAAACAATCTTCATTCATTCATGCAATGTCTTCAGCTGATCTTGTTCATGCAGTGAATCAAACTACATTTAAAGAAACGGGTTTGACTGTCTCTTTCAATGAATGAAATGTATCAGTACTTAATGGTAACGGGTTTCACAAACTGACTCAATGTATTAAACTACATTGTCGATTCCGTGAAAGGTGTTTCACTCACTTAATCAGTGAATCAAACGATATTCAGAGATCAACTGAAACGAGTTTCATTCACTCATTCAATGAATTAAGCTACACTCCTTGATTCAGTGAAATGTTTTTCACACACTCATACATTGAATCAACCTACATTCATGCATTCAATGAAAGTAAACTCCCGCATTCACTCAAAAAAACTAACTTCATTCTTGCTTGAAATGACTTTACCTGATCTTGTTCATTCCCTTAACCAACGTACTTTCAAAGAAAGGTGTTGACTGTCTCATTCATTAATCGAACTACTATCAGTCCTTCAGGGAAAGAAGTTTCACAAACTGACAATGAACTAAACTGCATTGTTGATTCAGTGAAAGGTGTTTCAGTCATTTAATCAGTGAATCAAACTATATTCAGATATCAACTGAAACGAGTTTCACTCACTCATTCAATGAATTAAGCTACATTCCTTGATTCAGTGAAATGTTTCTCACACACTCATATATTGAATCAACCTACATTCATGCATTGAATCAAACGAGTTTCAAAAACTAACGCAATGAATTAAACTATATTGTTGATGCAGTGTAAGTTGTTGTATTCATTCAGTGGAACAGACTACATTCATAGATTCCATGAAACGTTTTTCACTGACTCATTCAAAGAATTAAGCTACATCCTTGACATGCACACACTGATTCATTGAATCAACCTACATTCATGCATTCAACGAAACTAAACTCCCGCATTCATTCAAAGAACCTCACTTCATTCTTGCTTGCAAGGACTTTACCTGATCTTGTTCATTCCCTGAACCACGTACCTTCAAAGTAAGGTGTTGACTGTCTCATTCAGTGAACCGAAATACTATCAATACTTCAGGGAAACAAATTTCACAAACTGACAATGAATAAACTACATTGTTGATTCAGTGAACGTTGTTTCACTCACTTAATCAGTGAATCAAACTATATTCAGAGATCAACTGAAACGAGGGTCACTCACTCATTCAATGAATTAAGCTACATTCCTTGATTCAGTTAAATGCCTTTCACACACTCATTCAAGAAATTAAACAAGATTCATGCATTGAATAAAATTAAACTCACGCATTCATTCAAAGAAACAAACTTCATTCATACATGCAAAGGCTGCAGTTGTTCTTGTTCATGCAGTGAATCAAACTACTTTGAAAGAGACGGGTTTGACTGTCTCTTTCAATGAATCAAACTACTATCAATACTTCATGGTAACGAGTTACACAAACTCACTCAATGAATTAAACTGCATTGTTGATTCCGTGAAAGGTGTTTCACTCACATAATCAGTGAATCAAACTATATTCAGAGATCAACTGAAACGAGTTTCACTCACTCATTCAATGAATTAAGCCACGTTCCTTGATTCAGTGAAATGTTTTTCACACACTCATTCATTGATTCAACCTACATTCATGGATTCAATGAAAGTAAACTCCCGCATTCATTCAAAGAAACTCACTTCATTCTTGCTTGCAATGACTTTACCTGATCTTGCTCATTCACTGAACTAACGTACCTTCAAAGAAAGGTGTTGACTGTCTCATTCAATGAATCGAACTACTCTCAATACTTCAGGGAAACAAGTTTCACAAACTGACAATGAATTAAACTACATTGTTGATTCCGTGAAAGGTGTTTCACTCACTTAATCAGTGAATCAAACTATATTCGGAGATCAACTGAAACGAGTTTCACTCACTCATTCTATGAATTAAGCTACATTCCTTGATTCAGTGAAATGTTTTCCACACACTCATTTATTGAATCAACCTACATTCATGTATTCACTGAAAGTAAACTCCCGCATTCTTTCAAAGAAACAAACTTCATTCTTGCTTGCAATGACTTTACCTGATCTTGTTCATTCCCTGAACCACGTACCTTCAAAGTAAGGTGTTGACTGTCTCATTCAGTGAACCGAAATACTATCAATACTTCAGGGAAACAAATTTCACAAACTGACAATGAATAAACTACATTGTTGATTCAGTGAACGTTGTTTCACTCACTTAATCAGTGAATCAAACTATATTCAGAGATCAACTGAAACGAGGGTCACTCACTCATTCAATGAATTAAGCTACATTCCTTGATTCAGTTAAATGCCTTTCACACACTCATTCAAGAAATTAAACAAGATTCATGCATTGAATAAAATTAAACTCACGCATTCATTCAAAGAAACAAACTTCATTCATACATGAAAAGGCTACAGTTGTTCTTGTTCATGCAGTGAATCAAACTACTTTGAAAAAGACGGGTTTGACTGTCTCTTTCAATGAATCAAACTACTATCAATACTTCATGGTAACGAGTTACACAAACTCACTCAATGAATTAAACTGCATTGTTGATTCCGTGAAAGGTGTTTCACTCACTTAATCAGTGAATCAAACTATATTCAGAGATCAACTGAAACGAGTTTCACTCACTCATTCAATGAATTAAGCCACATTCCTTGATTCAGTGAAATGTTTTTCACACACTCATTCATTGATTCAACCTACATTCATGGATTCAATGAAAGTAAACTCCCGCATTCATTCAAAGAAACTCACTTCATTCTTGCTTGCAATGACTTTACCTGATCTTGCTCATTCACTGAACTAACGTACCTTCAAAGAAAGGTGTTGACTGTCTCATTCAATGAATCGA
Source organism: Hemiscyllium ocellatum (assembly GCF_020745735.1). Taxonomy (NCBI): domain Eukaryota; kingdom Metazoa; phylum Chordata; class Chondrichthyes; order Orectolobiformes; family Hemiscylliidae; genus Hemiscyllium; species Hemiscyllium ocellatum. The sequence continues at coordinate 10,575,187 of NC_083453.1, read as the reverse complement.
ACTACTCTCAATACGTCAGGGAAACAAGTTTCACAAACTGACAATGAATTAAACTACATTGTTGATTCCGTGAAAGGTGTTTCACTCACTTAATCAGTGAATCAAACTATATTCAGAGATCAACTGAAACGAGTTTCACTCACTCATTCAATGAATTAAGCTACATTCCTTGATTCAGTGAAATGTTTCTCACACACTCATATATTGAATCAACCTACATTCATGCATTGAATCAAACGAGTTTCAAAAACTAACTCAATGAATTAAACGATATTGTTGACGCAGTGAAAGCTGTTGTATTCATTCAGTCGAACAGACTACATTCCATGAAAAGTTTTTCACTGAATCATTTAAAGAATGAAGCTACATTCCTTGATTCAGTGAAATGACATGCACACACTGATTCATTGAATCAACCTACATTCATGCATTCAATGAAACTAAACTCACGCATTCATTCAAAGAAACAAACTTCATTCTTGCTTAAAATGTGTTCACCTGATCTTGTTCATTCCGTGAACCAACGTACATTCAAAGAAAGGTGTTGACTGTCTCATTCAATGAATCGAACTACTATCAATATTTCAGAGAAACAAGTTTCACAAACTGACATTGAATTAAACTACATTGTTGATTCAGTGAAAGGTATTTCACTCACTTAATCAGCGAATCAAACTATATTCAGAGTGAAACGAATTTCACTCACTCATTCAATTCAGTAAGCGACATTCCTTGATTCAATGCAATGACTTACATACACTCATTCAATAACTTAAACGACATTCATGCATTGAATGCAACTAAACTCACGCATTCATTCAAAGAAACAATCTTCATTCATTCATGCAATGTCTTCAGCTGATCTTGTTCATGCAGTGAATCAAACTTCATTTAAAGAAACGGGTTTGACTGTCTCTTTCAATGAATGAAATGTATCAGTACTTAATGGTAACGGGTTTCACAAACTGACTCAATGTATTAAACTACATTGTCGATTCCGTGAAAGGTGTTTCACTCACTTAATCAGTGAATCAAACGATATTCAGAGATCAACTGAAACGAGTTTCATTCACTCATTCAATGAATTAAGCTACACTCCTTGATTCAGTGAAATGTTTTTCACACACTCATACATTGAATCAACCTACATTCATGCATTCAATGAAAGTAAACTCCCGCATTCACTCAAAAAAACTAACTTCATTCTTGCTTGAAATGACTTTACCTGATCTTGTTCATTCCCTCAACCAACGTACTTTCAAAGAAAGGTGTTGACTGTCTCATTCATTAATCGAACTACTATCAGTCCTTCAGGGAAAGAAGTTTCACAAACTGACAATGAACTAAACTGCATTGTTGATTCAGTGAAAGGTGTTTCAGTCATTTAATCAGTGAATCAAACTATATTCAGATATCAACTGAAACGAGTTTCACTCACTCATTCAATGAATTAAGCTACATTCCTTGATTCAGTGAAATGTTTCTCACACACTCATATATTGAATCAACCTACATTCATGCATTGAATCAAACGAGTTTCAAAAACTAACGCAATGAATTAAACTATATTGTTGATGCAGTGTAAGTTGTTGTATTCATTCAGTGGAACAGACTACATTCATAGATTCCATGAAACGTTTTTCACTGACTCATTCAAAGAATTAAGCTACATTCCTTGATTCAGTGAAATGTTTTCCACACACTGATTTATTGAATCAACCTACATTCATGCATTCACTGAAAGTAATCTCCCGCATTCTTTCAAAGAAACAAACTTCATTCTTGCTTGCAAGGACTTTACCTGATCTTGTTCATTCCCTGAACCACGTACCTTCAAAGTAAGGTGTTGACTGTCTCATTCAGTGAACCGAAATACTATCAATACTTCAGGGAAACAAATTTCACAAACTGACAATGAATAAACTACATTGTTGATTCAGTGAACGTTGTTTCACTCACTTAATCAGTGAATCAAACTATATTCAGAGATCAACTGAAACGAGGGTCACTCACTCATTCAATGAATTAAGCTACATTCCTTGATTCAGTTAAATGCCTTTCACACACTCATTCAAGAAATTAAACAAGATTCATGCATTGAATAAAATTAAACTCACGCATTCATTCAAAGAAACAAACTTCATTCATACATGAAAAGGCTACAGTTGTTCTTGTTCATGCAGTGAATCAAACTACTTTGAAAAAGACGGGTTTGACTGTCTCTTTCAATGAATCAAACTACTATCAATACTTCATGGTAACGAGTTACACAAACTCACTCAATGAATTAAACTGCATTGTTGATTCCGTGAAAGGTGTTTCACTCACTTAATCAGTGAATCAAACTATATTCAGAGATCAACTGAAACGAGTTTCACTCACTCATTCAATGAATTAAGCCACATTCCTTGATTCAGTGAAATGTTTTTCACACACTCATTCATTGATTCAACCTACATTCATGGATTCAATGAAAGTAAACTCCCGCATTCATTCAAAGAAACTCACTTCATTCTTGCTTGCAATGACTTTACCTGATCTTGCTCATTCACTGAACTAACGTACCTTCAAAGAAAGGTGTTGACTGTCTCATTCAATGAATCGAACTACTCTCAATACTTCAGGGAAACAAGTTTCACAAACTGACAATGAATTAAACTACATTGTTGATTCCGTGAAAGGTGTTTCACTCACTTAATCAGTGAATCAAACTATATTCGGAGATCAACTGAAACGAGTTTCACTCACTCATTCTATGAATTAAGCTACATTCCTTGATTCAGTGAAATGTTTTCCACACACTCATATATTGAATCAACCTACATTCATGTATTCACTGAAAGTAAACTCCCGCATTCTTTCAAAGAAACAAACTTCATTCTTGCTTGCAATGACTTTACCTGATCTTGTTCATTCCGTTAACCAACGTACATTCAAAGAAAGGTGTTGACTGTTCATTCATTAATCGAACTACTATCAATACTTCAGGGAAACACGTTTCACAAACTAACAATGAATTAAACTACATTTTTGATTCAGTGAAAGGTGTTTCACTCATTTAATCAGTGAATCAAACTATATTCAGATATCAACTGAAACGAGTTTCACTCACTCATTCAATGATTTAAGCTACATTCCTTGATTCAGTGAAATGACTTTCACACACTCATATATTGAATCAACCTACATTCATGCATTCAATGAAAGTAAACTCCCGCATTCATTCAAAAAACCTAACTTCATTCTTGCTTGAAATGACTTTACCTGATCTTGTTCATTCCCTGAACCAACGTACTTTCAAAGAAAGGTGTTGACTGTCTCATTCATGAATCGAACTACTATCAATCATTCAGGGAAACAAGTTTCACAAACTGACAATGAATTAAACTAAATTGTTGATTCAGTGAAAGGTGTTTCACTCACTTAATCAGTGAATCAAACTATATTCAGATATCAACTGAAACGAGTTTCACTCACTCATTCAATGATTTAAGCTACATTCCTTGATTCAGTGAAATGACTTTCACACACTCATATATTGAATCAACCTACATTCATGCATTCAATGAAAGTAAACTCCCGCATTCATTCAAAAAACTAACTTCATTCTAGCTTGAAATGACTTTACCTGATCTTGTTCATTCCCTTAACCAACGTACTTTCAAAGAAAGGCGTTGACTGTCTCATTCATTAATCGAACTACTATCAATACTTCAGGGAAACAAGTTTCACAAACTGACAATGAATTAAACTAAATTGTTGATTCAGTGAAAGGTGTTTCACTCATTTAATCAGTGAATCAAACTATATTCAGATATCAACTGAAACGAGTTTCACTCACTCATTCAATGATTTAATCTACATTCCTTGATTCAGTGAAATGACTTTCACACACTCATATATTGAATCAACCTACATTCATGCATTCAATGAAAGTAAACTCCCGCATTAATTCAAAAAACCTAACTTCATTCTAGCTTGAAATGACTTTACCTGATCTTGTTCATTCCCTTAACCAACGTACTTTCAAAGAAAGGCGTTGACTGTCTCATTCATTAATCGAACTACTATCAATCATTCAGGGAAACAAGTTTCACAAACTGACAATGAACTAACCTACATTGTTGATTCATTGAAAGGTGTTTCACTCATTTAATCAGTGAATCAAACTATATTCAGATATCAACTGAAACGAGTTTCACTCACTCATTCAATGAATTAAGCTACATTCCTTGATTCAGTGAAATGTTTCTCACACACTCATATATTGAATCAACCTACATTCATGCATTGAATCAAACGAGTTTCAAAAACTAACGCAATGAATTAAACGATATTGTTGACGCAGTGAAAGGTGTTGTATTCATTCAGTCGAACAGACTACATTCCATGAAAAGTTTTTCACTGAATCATTTAAAGAATGAAGCTACATTCCTTGATTCAGTGAAATGACATGCACACACTGATTCATTGAATCAACCTACATTCATGCATTCAATGAAACTAAACTCACGCATTCATTCAAAGAAACAAACTTCATTCTTGCTTAAAATGTGTTCACCTGATCTTGTTCATTCCGTGAACCAACGTACATTCAAAGAAAGGTGTTGACTGTCTCATTCAATGAATCGAACTACTATCAATATTTCAGAGAAACAAGTTTCACAAACTGACAATGAATTAAACTACATTGTTGATTCAGTGAAAGGTATTTCACTCACTTAATCAGCGAATCAAACTATATTCAGAGATCAACTGAAACGAATTTCACTCACTCATTCAATTCAGTAAGCGACATTCCTTGATTCAATGCAATGACTTACATACACTCATTCAATAACTTAAACGACATTCATGCATTGAATGCAACTAAACTCACGCATTCATTCAAAGAAACAATCTTCATTCATTCATGCAATGTCTTCAGCTGATCTTGTTCATGCAGTGAATCAAACTTCATTTAAAGAAACGGGTTTGACTGTCTCTTTCAATGAATGAACTGTATCAGTACTTAATGGTAACGGGTTTCACAAACTGACTCAATGTATTAAACTACATTGTTGATTCCGTGAAAGGTGTTTCACTCACTTAATCAGTGAATCAAACTATATTAAGAGATCAACTGAAACGAGTTTCACTCACTCATTCAATGAATTAAGCTACATTCCTTGATTCAGTGAAATGTTTTTCACACACTCATACATTGAATCAACCTACATTCATGCATTCAATGAAAGTAAACTCCCGCATTCACTCAAAAAAACTAACTTCATTCTTGCTTGAAATGACTTTACCTGATCTTGTTCATTCCCTTAACCAACGTACTTTCAAAGAAAGGTGTTGACTGTCTCATTCATTAATCGAACTACTATCAGTCCTTCAGGGAAAGAAGTTTCACAAACTGACAATGAACTAAACTACATTGTTGATTCAGTGAAAGGTGTTTCACTCATTTAATCAGTGAATCAAACTATATTCAGATATCAACTGAAACGAGTTTCACTCACTCATTCAATGAATTAAGCTACATTCCTTGATTCAGTGAAATGTTTTCCACACACTCATTTATTGAATCAACCTACATTCATGTATTCACTGAAAGTAAACTCCCGCATTCTTTCAAAGAAACAAACTTCATTCTTGCTTGCAATGACTTTACCTGATCTTGTTCATTCCCTGAACCACGTACCTTCAAAGTAAGGTGTTGACTGTCTCATTCAGTGAACCGAAATACTATCAATACTTCAGGGAAACAAATTTCACAAACTGACAATGAATAAACTACATTGTTGATTCAGTGAACGTTGTTTCACTCACTTAATCAGTGAATCAAACTATATTCAGAGATCAACTGAAACGAGGTTCACTCACTCATTCAATGAATTAAGCTACATTCCTTGATTCAGTTAAATGCCTTTCACACACTCATTCAAGAAATTAAACAAGATTCATGCATTGAATAAAATTAAACTCACGCATTCATTCAAAGAAACAAACTTCATTCATACATGAAAAGGCTACAGTTGTTCTTGTTCATGCAGTGAATCAAACTACTTTGAAAAAGACGGGTTTGACTGTCTCTTTCAATGAATCAAACTACTATCAATACTTCATGGTAACGAGTTACACAAACTCACTCAATGAATTAAACTGCATTGTTGATTCCGTGAAAGGTGTTTCACTCACTTAATCAGTGAATCAAACTATATTCAGAGATCAACTGAAACGAGTTTCACTCACTCATTCAATGAATTAAGCCACATTCCTTGATTCAGTGAAATGTTTTTCACACACTCATTCATTGATTCAACCTACATTCATGGATTCAATGAAAGTAAACTCCCGCATTCATTCAAAGAAACTCACTTCATTCTTGCTTGCAATGACTTTACCTGATCTTGCTCATTCACTGAACTAACGTACCTTCAAAGAAAGGTGTTGACTGTCTCATTCAATGAATCGAACTACTCTCAATACTTCAGGGAAACAAGTTTCACAAACTGACAATGAATTAAACTACATTGTTGATTCCGTGAAAGGTGTTTCACTCACTTAATCAGTGAATCAAACTATATTCGGAGATCAACTGAAACGAGTTTCACTCACTCATTCTATGAATTAAGCTACATTCCTTGATTCAGTGAAATGTTTTCCACACACTCATATATTGAATCAACCTACATTCATGTATTCACTGAAAGTAAACTCCCGCATTCTTTCAAAGAAACAAACTTCATTCTTGCTTGCAATGACTTTACCTGATCTTGTTCATTCCGTTAACCAACGTACATTCAAAGAAAGGTGTTAACTGTTTCATTCATTAATCGAAGTACTATCAATACTTCAGGGAAACACGTTTCACAAACTAACAATGAATTAAACTACATTTTTGATTCAGTGAAAGGTGTTTCACTCATTTAATCAGTGAATCAAACTATATTCAGATATCAACTGAAACGAGTTTCACTCACTCATTCAATGATTTAATCTACATTCCTTGATTCAGTGAAATGACTTTCACACACTCATATATTGAATCAACCTACATTCATGCATTCAATGAAAGTAAACTCCCGCATTAATTCAAAAAACCTAACTTCATTCTAGCTTGAAATGACTTTACCTGATCTTGTTCATTCCCTTAACCAACGTACTTTCAAAGAAAGGCGTTGACTGTCTCATTCATTAATCGAACTACTATCAATCATTCAGGGAAACAAGTTTCACAAACTGACAATGAACTAACCTAAATTGTTGATTCATTGAAAGGTGTTTCACTCATTTAATCAGTGAATCAAACTATATTCAGATATCAACTGAAACGAGTTTCACTCACTCATTCAATGAATTAAGCTACATTCCTTGATTCAGTGAAATGTTTCTCACACACTCATATATTGAATCAACCTACATTCATGCATTGAATCAAACGAGTTTCAAAAACTAACTCAATGAATTAAACGATATTGTTGACGCAGTGAAAGGTGTTGTATTCATTCAGTCGAACAGACTACATTCCATGAAAAGTTTTTCACTGAATCATTTAAAGAATGAAGCTACATTCCTTGATTCAGTGAAATGACATGCACACACTGATTCATTGAATCAACCTACATTCATGCATTCAATGAAACTAAACTCACGCATTCATTCAAAGAAACAAACTTCATTCTTGCTTAAAATGTGTTCACCTGATCTTGTTCATTCCGTGAACCAACGTACATTCAAAGAAAGGTGTTGACTGTCTCATTCAATGAATCGAACTACTATCAATATTTCAGAGAAACAAGTTTCACAAACTGACATTGAATTAAACTACATTGTTGATTCAGTGAAAGGTATTTCACTCACTTAATCAGCGAATCAAACTATATTCAGAGATCAACTGAAACGAATTTCACTCACTCATTCAATTCAGTAAGCGACATTCCTTGATTCAATGCAATGACTTACATACACTCATTCAATAACTTAAACGACATTCATGCATTGAATGCAACTAAACTCACGCATTCATTCAAAGAAACAATCTTCATTCATTCATGCAATGTCTTCAGCTGATCTTGTTCATGCAGTGAATCAAACTTCATTTAAAGAAACGGGTTTGACTGTCTCTTTCAATGAATGAAATGTATCAGTACTTAATGGTAACGGGTTTCACAAACTGACTCAATGTATTAAACTACATTGTCGATTCCGTGAAAGGTGTTTCACTCACTTAATCAGTGAATCAAACGATATTCAGAGATCAACTGAAACGAGTTTCATTCACTCATTCAATGAATTAAGCTACACTCCTTGATTCAGTGAAATGTTTTTCACACACTCATACATTGAATCAACCTACATTCATGCATTCAATGAAAGTAAACTCCCGCATTCATTCAAAAAAACTAACTTCATTCTTGCTTGAAATGACTTTACCTGATCTTGTTCATTCCCTTAACCAACGTACTTTCAAAGAAAGGTGTTGACTGTCTCATTCATGAATCGAACTACTATCAATCCTTCAGGGAAACAAGTTTCACAAACTGACAATGAACTAAACTACATTGTTGATTCAGTGAAAGGTGTTTCACTCATTTAATCAGTGAATCAAACTATATTCAGATATCAACTGAAACGAGTTTCACTCACTCATTCAATGAATTAAGCTACATTCCTTGATTCAGTGAAATGTTTCTCACACACTCATATATTGAATCAACCTACATTCATGCATTGAATCAAACGAGTTTCAAAAACTAACTCAATGAATTAAACGATATTGTTGACGCAGTGAAAGGTGTTGTATTCATTCAGTCGAACAGACTACATTCCATGAAAAGTTTTTCACTGAATCATTTAAAGAATGAAGCTACATTCCTTGATTCAGTGAAATGACATGCACACACTGATTCATTGAATCAACCTACATTCATGCATTCAATGAAACTAAACTCACGCATTCATTCAAAGAAACAAACTTCATTCTTGCTTAAAATGTGTTCACCTGATCTTGTTCATTCCGTGAACCAACGTACATTCAAAGAAAGGTGTTGACTGTCTCATTCAATGAATCGAACTACTATCAATATTTCAGAGAAACAAGTTTCACAAACTGACATTGAATTAAACTACATTGTTGATTCAGTGAAAGGTATTTCACTCACTTAATCAGCGAATCAAACTATATTCAGAGTGAAACGAATTTCACTCACTCATTCAATTCAGTAAGCGACATTCCTTGATTCAATGCAATGACTTACATACACTCATTCAATAACTTAAACGACATTCATGCATTGAATGCAACTAAACTCACGCATTCATTCAAAGAAACAATCTTCATTCATTCATGCAATGTCTTCAGCTGATCTTGTTCATGCAGTGAATCAAACTACATTTAAAGAAACGGGTTTGACTGTCTCTTTCAATGAATGAAATGTATCAGTACTTAATGGTAACGGGTTTCACAAACTGACTCAATGTATTAAACTACATTGTTGATTCCGTGAAAGGTGTTTCACTCACTTAATCAGTGAATCAAACTATATTCAGAGATCAACTGAAACGAGTTTCATTCACTCATTCAATGAATTAAGCTACACTCCTTGATTCAGTGAAATGTTTTTCACACACTCATACATTGAATCAACCTACATTCATGCATTCAATGAAAGTAAACTCCCGCATTCACTCAAAAAAACTAACTTCATTCTTGCTTGAAATGACTTTACCTGATCTTGTTCATTCCCTAACCAACGTACTTTCAAAGAAAGGTGTTGACTGTCTCATTCATTAATCGAACTACTATCAGTCCTTCAGGGAAAGAAGTTTCACAAACTGACAATGAACTAAACTGCATTGTTGATTCAGTGAAAGGTGTTTCAGTCATTTAATCAGTGAATCAAACTATATTCAGATATCAACTGAAACGAGTTTCACTCACTCATTCAATGAATTAAGCTACATTCCTTGATTCAGTGAAATGTTTCTCACACACTCATATATTGAATCAACCTACATTCATGCATTGAATCAAACGAGTTTCAAAAACTAACGCAATGAATTAAACTATATTGTTGATGCAGTGTAAGTTGTTGTATTCATTCAGTGGAACAGACTACATTCATAGATTCCATGAAACGTTTTTCACTGACTCATTCAAAGAATTAAGCTACATTCCTTGATTCAGTGAAATGTTTTCCACACACTCATTTATTGAATCAACCTACATTCATGCATTCACTGAAAGTAAACTCCCGCATTCATTCAAAGAAACAAACTTCATTCTTGCTTGCAAGGACTTTACCTGATCTTGTTCATTCCCTGAACCACGTACCTTCAAAGTAAGGTGTTGACTGTCTCATTCAGTGAACCGAAATACTATCAATACTTCAGGGAAACAAATTTCACAAACTGACAATGAATAAACTACATTGTTGATTCAGTGAACGTTGTTTCACTCACTTAATCAGTGAATCAAACTATATTCAGAGATCAACTGAAACGAGGGTCACTCACTCATTCAATGAATTAAGCTACATTCCTTGATTCAGTTAAATGCCTTTCACACACTCATTCAAGAAATTAAACAAGATTCATGCATTGAATAAAATTAAACTCACGCATTCATTCAAAGAAACAAACTTCATTCATACATGAAAAGGCTACAGTTGTTCTTGTTCATGCAGTGAATCAAACTACTTTGAAAAAGACGGGTTTGACTGTCTCTTTCAATGAATCAAACTACTATCAATACTTCATGGTAACGAGTTACACAAACTCACTCAATGAATTAAACTGCATTGTTGATTCCGTGAAAGGTGTTTCACTCACTTAATCAGTGAATCAAACTATATTCAGAGATCAACTGAAACGAGTTTCACTCACTCATTCAATGAATTAAGCCACATTCCTTGATTCAGTGAAATGTTTTTCACACACTCATTCATTGATTCAACCTACATTCATGGATTCAATGAAAGTAAACTCCCGCATTCATTCAAAGAAACTCACTTCATTCTTGCTTGCAATGACTTTACCTGATCTTGCTCATTCACTGAACTAACGTACCTTCAAAGAAAGGTGTTGACTGTCTCATTCAATGAATCGAACTACTCTCAATACTTCAGGGAAACAAGTTTCACAAACTGACAATGAATTAAACTACATTGTTGATTCCGTGAAAGGTGTTTCACTCACTTAATCAGTGAATCAAACTATATTCGGAGATCAACTGAAACGAGTTTCACTCACTCATTCTATGAATTAAGCTACATTCCTTGATTCAGTGAAATGTTTTCCACACACTCATATATTGAATCAACCTACATTCATGTATTCACTGAAAGTAAACTCCCGCATTCTTTCAAAGAAACAAACTTCATTCTTGCTTGCAATGACTTTACCTGATCTTGTTCATTCCGTTAACCAACGTACATTCAAAGAAAGGTGTTAACTGTTTCATTCATTAATCGAAGTACTATCAATACTTCAGGGAAACACGTTTCACAAACTAACAATGAATTAAACTACATTTTTGATTCAGTGAAAGGTGTTTCACTCATTTAATCAGTGAATCAAACTATATTCAGATATCAACTGAAACGAGTTTCACTCACTCATTCAATGATTTAATCTACATTCCTTGATTCAGTGAAATGACTTTCACACACTCATATATTGAATCAACCTACATTCATGCATTCAATGAAAGTAAACTCCCGCATTAATTCAAAAAACCTAACTTCATTCTAGCTTGAAATGACTTTACCTGATCTTGTTCATTCCCTTAACCAACGTACTTTCAAAGAAAGGCGTTGACTGTCTCATTCATTAATCGAACTACTATCAATCATTCAGGGAAACAAGTTTCACAAACTGACAATGAACTAACCTAAATTGTTGATTCATTGAAAGGTGTTTCACTCATTTAATCAGTGAATCAAACTATATTCAGATATCAACTGAAACGAGTTTCACTCACTCATTCAATGAATTAAGCTACATTCCTTGATTCAGTGAAATGTTTCTCACACACTCATATATTGAATCAACCTACATTCATGCATTGAATCAAACGAGTTTCAAAAACTAACTCAATGAATTAAACGATATTGTTGACGCAGTGAAAGGTGTTGTATTCATTCAGTCGAACAGACTACATTCCATGAAAAGTTTTTCACTGAATCATTTAAAGAATGAAGCTACATTCCTTGATTCAGTGAAATGACATGCACACACTGATTCATTGAATCAACCTACATTCATGCATTCAATGAAACTAAACTCACGCATTCATTCAAAGAAACAAACTTCATTCTTGCTTAAAATGTGTTCACCTGATCTTGTTCATTCCGTGAACCAACGTACATTCAAAGAAAGGTGTTGACTGTCTCATTCAATGAATCGAACTACTATCAATATTTCAGAGAAACAAGTTTCACAAACTGACATTGAATTAAACTACATTGTTGATTCAGTGAAAGGTATTTCACTCACTTAATCAGCGAATCAAACTATATTCAGAGATCAACTGAAACGAATTTCACTCACTCATTCAATTCAGTAAGCGACATTCCTTGATTCAATGCAATGACTTACATACACTCATTCAATAACTTAAACGACATTCATGCATTGAATGCAACTAAACTCACGCATTCATTCAAAGAAACAATCTTCATTCATTCATGCAATGTCTTCAGCTGATCTTGTTCATGCAGTGAATCAAACTTCATTTAAAGAAACGGGTTTGACTGTCTCTTTCAATGAATGAAATGTATCAGTACTTAATGGTAACGGGTTTCACAAACTGACTCAATGTATTAAACTACATTGTCGATTCCGTGAAAGGTGTTTCACTCACTTAATCAGTGAATCAAACGATATTCAGAGATCAACTGAAACGAGTTTCATTCACTCATTCAATGAATTAAGCTACACTCCTTGATTCAGTGAAATGTTTTTCACACACTCATACATTGAATCAACCTACATTCATGCATTCAATGAAAGTAAACTCCCGCATTCACTCAAAAAAACTAACTTCATTCTTGCTTGAAATGACTTTACCTGATCTTGTTCATTCCCTTAACCAACGTACTTTCAAAGAAAGGTGTTGACTGTCTCATTCATTAATCGAACTACTATCAGTCCTTCAGGGAAAGAAGTTTCACAAACTGACAATGAACTAAACTGCATTGTTGATTCAGTGAAAGGTGTTTCAGTCATTTAATCAGTGAATCAAACTATATTCAGATATCAACTGAAACGAGTTTCACTCACTCATTCAATGAATTAAGCTACATTCCTTGATTCAGTGAAATGTTTCTCACACACTCATATATTGAATCAACCTACATTCATGCATTGAATCAAACGAGTTTCAAAAACTAACGCAATGAATTAAACTATATTGTTGATGCAGTGTAAGTTGTTGTATTCATTCAGTGGAACAGACTACATTCATAGATTCCATGAAACGTTTTTCACTGACTCATTCAAAGAATTAAGCTACATCCTTGATTCAGTGAAATGACATGCACACACTGATTCATTGAATCAACCTACATTCATGCATTCAACGAAACTAAACTCCCGCATTCATTCAAAGAACCTCACTTCATTCTTGCTTGCAAGGACTTTACCTGATCTTGTTCATTCCCTGAACCACGTACCTTCAAAGTAAGGTGTTGACTGTCTCATTCAGTGAACCGAAATACTATCAATACTTCAGGGAAACAAATTTCACAAACTGACAATGAATAAACTACATTGTTGATTCAGTGAACGTTGTTTCACTCACTTAATCAGTGAATCAAACTATATTCAGAGATCAACTGAAACGAGGGTCACTCACTCATTCAATGAATTAAGCTACATTCCTTGATTCAGTTAAATGCCTTTCACACACTCATTCAAGAAATTAAACAAGATTCATGCATTGAATAAAATTAAACTCACGCATTCATTCAAAGAAACAAACTTCATTCATACATGCAAAGGCTGCAGTTGTTCTTGTTCATGCAGTGAATCAAACTACTTTGAAAGAGACGGGTTTGACTGTCTCTTTCAATGAATCAAACTACTATCAATACTTCATGGTAACGAGTTACACAAACTCACTCAATGAATTAAACTGCATTGTTGATTCCGTGAAAGGTGTTTCACTCACATAATCAGTGAATCAAACTATATTCAGAGATCAACTGAAACGAGTTTCACTCACTCATTCAATGAATTAAGCCACGTTCCTTGATTCAGTGAAATGTTTTTCACACACTCATTCATTGATTCAACCTACATTCATGGATTCAATGAAAGTAAACTCCCGCATTCATTCAAAGAAACTCACTTCATTCTTGCTTGCAATGACTTTACCTGATCTTGCTCATTCACTGAACTAACGTACCTTCAAAGAAAGGTGTTGACTGTCTCATTCAATGAATCGAACTACTCTCAATACTTCAGGGAAACAAGTTTCACAAACTGACAATGAATTAAACTACATTGTTGATTCCGTGAAAGGTGTTTCACTCACTTAATCAGTGAATCAAACTATATTCGGAGATCAACTGAAACGAGTTTCACTCACTCATTCTATGAATTAAGCTACATTCCTTGATTCAGTGAAATGTTTTCCACACACTCATTTATTGAATCAACCTACATTCATGTATTCACTGAAAGTAAACTCCCGCATTCTTTCAAAGAAACAAACTTCATTCTTGCTTGCAATGACTTTACCTGATCTTGTTCATTCCCTGAACCACGTACCTTCAAAGTAAGGTGTTGACTGTCTCATTCAGTGAACCGAAATACTATCAATACTTCAGGGAAACAAATTTCACAAACTGACAATGAATAAACTACATTGTTGATTCAGTGAACGTTGTTTCACTCACTTAATCAGTGAATCAAACTATATTCAGAGATCAACTGAAACGAGGGTCACTCACTCATTCAATGAATTAAGCTACATTCCTTGATTCAGTTAAATGCCTTTCACACACTCATTCAAGAAATTAAACAAGATTCATGCATTGAATAAAATTAAACTCACGCATTCATTCAAAGAAACAAACTTCATTCATACATGAAAAGGCTACAGTTGTTCTTGTTCATGCAGTGAATCAAACTACTTTGAAAAAGACGGGTTTGACTGTCTCTTTCAATGAATCAAACTACTATCAATACTTCATGGTAACGAGTTACACAAACTCACTCAATGAATTAAACTGCATTGTTGATTCCGTGAAAGGTGTTTCACTCACTTAATCAGTGAATCAAACTATATTCAGAGATCAACTGAAACGAGTTTCACTCACTCATTCAATGAATTAAGCCACATTCCTTGATTCAGTGAAATGTTTTTCACACACTCATTCATTGATTCAACCTACATTCATGGATTCAATGAAAGTAAACTCCCGCATTCATTCAAAGAAACTCACTTCATTCTTGCTTGCAATGACTTTACCTGATCTTGCTCATTCACTGAACTAACGTACCTTCAAAGAAAGGTGTTGACTGTCTCATTCAATGAATCGAACTACTCTCAATACTTCAGGGAAACAAGTTTCACAAACTGACAATGAATTAAACTACATTGTTGATTCCGTGAAAGGTGTTTCACTCACTTAATCAGTGAATCAAACTATATTCGGAGATCAACTGAAACGAGTTTCACTCACTCATTCAATGAATTAAGCTACATTCCTTGATTCAGTGAAATGTTTTCCACACACTCATATATTGAATCAACCTACATTCATGCATTCACTGAAAGTAAACTCCCGCATTCTTTCAAAGAAACAAACTTCATTCTTGCTTGCAATGACTTTACCTGATCTTGTTCATTCCGTTAACCAACGTACATTCAAAGAAAGGTGTTGACTGTTTCATTCATTAATCGAAGTACTATCAATACTTCAGGGAAACACGTTTCACAAACTAACAATGAATTAAACTACATTTTTGATTCAGTGAAAGGTGTTTCACTCATTTAATCAGTGAATCAAACTATATTCAGAGATCAACTGAAACGAGTTTCACTCACTCATTCAATGAATTAAGCCACGTTCCTTGATTCAGTGAAATGTTTTTCACACACTCATTCATTGAATCAACCTACATTCATGCATTCAATGAAAGTAAACTCCCGCATTCATTCAAAAAACCTAACTTCATTCTTGCTTGAAATGACTTTACCTGATCTTGTTCATTCCCTTAACCAACGTACTTTCAAAGAAAGGTGTTGACTGTCTCATTCATTAATCGAACTACTATCAATCATTCAGGGAAACAAGTTTCACAAACTGACAATGAACTAACCTAAATTGTTGATTCATTGAAAGGTGTTTCACTCATTTAATCAGTGAATCAAACTATATTCAGATATCAACTGAAACGAGTTTCACTCACTCATTCAATGAATTAAGCTACATTCCTTGATTCAGTGAAATGTTTCTCACACACTCATATATTGAATCAACCTACATTCATGCATTGAATCAAACGAGTTTCAAAAACTAACTCAATGAATTAAACGATATTGTTGACGCAGTGAAAGGTGTTGTATTCATTCAGTCGAACAGACTACATTCCATGAAAAGTTTTTCACTGAATCATTTAAAGAATGAAGCTACATTCCTTGATTCAGTGAAATGACATGCACACACTGATTCATTGAATCAACCTACATTCTTGCATTCAATGAAACTAAACTCACGCATTCATTCAAAGAAACAAACTTCATTCTTGCTTAAAATGTGTTCACCTGATCTTGTTCATTCCGTGAACCAACGTACATTCAAAGAAAGGTGTTGACTGTCTCATTCAATGAATCGAACTACTATCAATATTTCAGAGAAACAAGTTTCACAAACTGACATTGAATTAAACTACATTGTTGATTCAGTGAAAGGTGTTTCACTCACTTAATCAGTGAATCAAACTATATTCAGAGATCAACTGAAACGAATTTCACTCACTCATTCAATTCAGTAAGCGACATTCCTTGATTCAATGAAATGACTTACATACACTCATTCAATAACTTAAACGACATTCATGCATTGAATGCAACTAAACTCACGCATTCATTCAAAGAAACAATCTTCATTCATTCATGCAATGTCTTCAGCTGATCTTGTTCATGCAGTGAATCAAACTTCATTTAAAGAAACGGGTTTGACTGTCTCTTTCAATGAATGAAATCTATCAGTACTTAATGGTAACGGGTTTCACAAACTGACTCAATGTATTAAACTACATTGTTGATTCCGTGAAAGGTGTTTCACTCACTTAATCAGTGAATCAAACTATATTCAGAGATCAACTGAAACGAGTTTCACTCACTCATTCAATGAATTAAGCCACATTCCTTGATTCAGTGAAATGTTTTTCACACACTCATTCATTGATTCAACCTACATTCATGGATTCAATGAAAGTAAACTCCCGCATTCATTCAAAGAAACTCACTTCATTCTTGCTTGCAATGACTTTACCTGATCTTGTTCATTCACTGAACTAACGTACCTTCAAAGAAAGGTGTTGACTGTCTCATTCAATGAATCGAACTACTATCAATACTTCAGGGAAACAAGTTTCACAAACTGACAATGAATTAAACTACATTGTTGATTCCGTGAAAGGTGTTTCACTCACTTAATCAGTGAATCAAACTATATTCGGAGATCAACTGAAACGAGTTTCACTCACTCATTCAATGAATTAAGCTACATTCCTTGATTCAGTGAAATGTTTTCCACACACTCATATATTGAATCAACCTACATTCATGCATTCACTGAAAGTAAACTCCCGCATTCTTTCAAAGAAACAAACTTCATTCTTGCTTGCAATGACTTTACCTGATCTTGTTCATTCCGTTAACCAACGTACATTCAAAGAAAGGTGTTAACTGTTTCATTCATTAATCGAAGTACTATCAATACTTCAGGGAAACACGTTTCACAAACTAACAATGAATTAAACTACATTTTTGATTCAGTGAAAGGTGTTTCACTCATTTAATCAGTGAATCAAACTATATTCAGATATCAACTGAAACGAGTTTCACTCACTCATTCAATGATTTAAGCTACATTCCTTGATTCAGTGAAATGACTTTCACACACTCATATATTGAATCAACCTACATTCATGCATTCAATGAAAGTAAACTCCCGCATTCATTCAAAAAACCTAACTTCATTCTTGCTTGAAATGACTTTACCTGATGTTGTTCATTCCCTTAACCAACGTACTTTCAAAGAAAGGTGTTGACTGTCTCATTCATTAATCGAACTACTATCAACCATATTCAGGGAAACAAGTTTCACAAACTGACAATGAATTAAACTACATTGTTGATTCAGTGAAATGTGTTTCACTCATTTAATCAGTGAATCAAACTATATTCAGATATCAACTGAAACTAGTTTCACTCACTCATTCAATGAATTAAGCTACATTCCTTGATTCAGTGAAATGTTTCTCACACACTCATATATTGAATCAACCTACATTCATGCATTGAATCAAACGAGTTTCAAAAACTAACTCAATGAATTAAACTATATTGTTGATGCAGTGAAAGGTGTTGTATTCATTCAGTCGAAAAGACTACATTCATAGATTCCATGAAAAGTTTTTCACTGAATCATTTAAAGAATTAAGCTACATTCCTTGATTCAGTGAAATGACATGCACACACTGATTCATTGAATCAACCTACATTCTTGCATTCAATGAAACTAAACTCACGCATTCATTCAAAGAAACAAACTTCATTCTTGCTTGCAATGGTTCACCTGATCTTGTTCATTCCGTGAACCAACGTACATTCAAAGAAAGGTGTTGACTGTCTCATTCAATCAATCGAACTGCTATCAATATTTCAGAGAAACAAGTTTCACAAACTGACAATGAATTAAACTACATTGTTGATTCAGTGAAAGGTGTTTCACTCACTTAATCAGTGAATCAAACTATATTCAGAGATCAACTGAAACGAATTTCACTCACTCATTCAATTCAGTAAGCGACATTCCTTGATTCAATGAAATGACTTACATACACTCATTCAATAACTTAAACGACATTCATGCATTGAATGCAACTAAACTCACGCATTCTTTCAAAGAAACAATCTTCATTCATTCATGCAATGTCTTCAGCTGATCTTGTTCATGCAGTGAATCTAACTACATTTAAAGAAACGGGTTTGACTGTCTCTTTCAATGAATGAAACTACTATCAGTACTTTAATGGTAACGGGTTTCACAAACTGACTCAATGTATTAAACTACATTGTTGATTCCGTGAAAGGTGTTTCACTCACTTAATCAGTGAATCAAACTATATTCAGAGATCAACTGAAACGAATTTCACTCACTCATTCAATGAATTAAGCTACATTCCTTGATTCAATGAAATGACTTACATACACTCATTCTATAAATTAAACGACATTCATGCATTGAATGCAACTAAACTCACGCATTCATTCACAGAAACAATCTTCATTCATTCATGCAATGTCTTCAGCTGATCTTGTTAATGCACTGAATCAAACTACTTGGACAGAGACTGTCTCTTTCAATGAATCAAACGAGTTTCAAAAACTAACTCAATGAATCAAACTATATTGTTGATGCAGTGTAAGTTGTATTCATTCAGTGGAACAGACTACATTCATAGATTCCATGAAACGTTTTTCACGGACTCATTCAAAGAATTAAGCTACATTCCTTGATTCAGTGAAATGTTTTTCTCACACACATACATTGAATCAACCTACATTCATGCATTCAACGAAACTAAACTCCCGCATTCATTCAAAGAAACAAACTTCATTCTTGCTTGCAATGACCTTACCTGACCTTGCACATTCCCTGATCTAACGTACATTCAAAGAAAGGTGTTGACTGTCTCATTCAATGAATCGAACTACTATCAATATTTCAGAGAAACAAGTTTCACAAACTGACAATGAATTAAACTACATTCTTGATTCAGTGGAAGTGTTTCACTCACTTAATCAGTGAATCAAACTATATTCAGAGATCAACTGAAACGAGTTTCACTCACTCATTCAATGAATTAAGCTACATTCCTTGATTCAGTGAAATGACTTACATACACTCATTCTATAAATGAAACGACATTCATGCATTGAATGTAACTAAACTCACGCATTCATTCAAAGAATCAAACTTCATTCATTCATGCAATGTCTTCAGCTGATCTTGTTCATGCAGTGAATCAAGCTACTTTGAAAGAAACGGGTTTGACTGTTTCTTTCAAAGAATCAAACTACTATCAATACTTAATGGTAACGAATTTCACAAACTGACTCAATGTATTAAACTACATTGTTGATTCAGTGAAAGGTGTTTCACTCACTTAATCAGTGAATCAAACTATATTCAGAGATCAACTGAAACGAGTTTCACTCACTCATTCAATGATTTAAGCTACATTCCTTGATTCAGTGAAATGACTTTCACACACTCATATATTGAATCAACCTACATTCATGCATTCAATGAAAGTAAACTCCCGCATTCATTCAAAAAACTAACTTCATTCTTGCTTGAAATGACTTTACCTGATCTTGTTCATTCCCTTAACCAACGTACTTTCAAAGAAAGGTGTTGACTGTCTCATTCATTAATCGAACTACTATCAATCATTCAGGGAAACAAGATTCACAAACTGACAATGAATTAAACTACATTGTTGAATCAGTGAAAGGTTTTTCACTCATTTAATCAGTGAATCAATCTATATTCAGAGATCAACTGAAACGAGTTTCACTCACTCATTCAATGAATTAAGCTACATTCCTTGATTCAGTGAAATGACTTTCACACACTCATTCATTGAATCAACCTACATTCATGCATTCAATGAAAGTAAACTCCCGCATTCACTCAAAAAAACTAACTTCATTCTTGCTTGAAATGACTTTACCTGATCTTGTTCATTCCCTTAACCAACGTACTTTCAAAGAAAGGTGTTGACTGTCTCATTCATTAATCGAACTACTATCAATCCTTCAGGGAAAGAAGTTTCACAAACTGACAATGAACTAAACTACATTGTTGATTCAGTGAAAGGTGTTTCACTCATTTAATCAGTGAATCAAACTATATTCAGATATCAACTGAAACGAGTTTCACTCACTCATTCAATGAATTAAGCTACATTCCTTGATTCAGTGAAATGTTTCTCACACACTCATATATTGAATCAACCTACATTCATGCATTGAATCAAACGAGTTTCAAAAACTAACTCAATGAATTAAACTATATTGTTGATGCTGTGAAAGGTGTTGTATTCATTCAGTCGAAAAGACTACATTTATAGATTCCATGAAAAGTTTTTCACTGAATCATTTAAAGAATTAAGCTACATTCCTTGATTCAGTGAAATGACATGCACACACTGATTCATTGAATCAACCTACATTCTTGCATTCAATGAAACTAAACTCACGCATTCATTCAAAGAAACAAACTTCATTCTTGCTTGCAATGGTTCACCTGATCTTGTTCATTCCGTGAACCAACGTACATTCAAAGAAAGGTGTTGACTGTCTCATTCAATGAATCGAACTACTATCAATATTTCAGAGAAACAAGTTTCACAAACTGACAATGAATTAAACTACATTGTTGATTCAGTGAAAGGTGTTTCACTCACTTAATCAGTGAATCAAACTATATTCAGAGATCAACTGAAACGAATTTCACTCACTCATTCAATTCAGTAAGCGACATTCCTTGATTCAATGAAATGACTTACATACACTCATTCAATAACTTAAACGACATTCATGCATTGAATGCAACTAAACTCACGCATTCATTCAAAGAAACAATCTTCATTCATTCATGCAATGTCTTCAGCTGATCTTGTTCATGCAGTGAATCAAACTACATTTAAAGAAACGGGTTTGACTGTCTCTTTCAATGAATGCAACTACTATCAGTACTTTAATGGTAACGGGTTTCACAAACTGACTCAATGTATTAAACTACATTGTTGATTCCGTGAAAGGTGTTTCACTCACTTAATCAGTGAATCAAACTATATTCAGAGATCAACTGAAACGAGTTTCACTCACTCATTCAATGAATTAAGCTACATTCCTTGATTCAGTGAAATGTTTTTCACACACTCATAAATTGAATCAACCTACATTCATGCATTCAATGAAAGTAAACTCCCGCATTCACTCAAAAAAACTAACTTCATTCTTGCTTGAAATGACTTTACCTGATCTTGTTCATTCCCTTAACCAACGTACTTTCAAAGAAAGGTGTTGACTGTCTCATTCATTAATCGACCTACTATCAATCCTTCAGGGAAAGAAGTTTCACAAACTGACAATGAACTAAACTACATTGTTGATTCAGTGAAAGGTGTTTCACTCACTTAATCAGTGAATCAAACTATATTCAGAGATCAACTGAAACGAGTTTCACTCACTCATTCAATGAATTAAGCGACATTCCTTGATTCAATGAAATGACTTACATACACTCATTCTATAAATTAAACGACATTCATGCATTGAATGCAACTAAACTCACGCATTCATTCACAGAAACAATCTTCATTCATTCATGCAATGTCTTCAGCTGATCTTGTTAATGCACTGAATCAAACTACTTGGACAGAGACTGTCTCTTTCAATGAATCAAACGAGTTTCAAAAACTAACTCAATGAATCAAACTATATTGTTGGTGCAGTGTAAGTTGTATTCATTCAGTGGAACAGACTACATTCATAGATTCCATGAAACGTTTTTCACGGACTCATTCAAAGAATTAAGCTACATTCCTTGATTCAGTGAAATGTTTTTCTCACACACATACATTGAATCAACCTACATTCATGCATTCAACGAAACTAAACTCCCGCATTCACTCAAAGAAACAAACTTCATTCTTGCTTGCAATGACCTTACCTGATCTTGTTCATTCCCTGAACAACGTACATTCAAAGAAAGGTGTTGACTGTCTCATTCAATGAATCGAACTACGATCAATATTTCAGAGAAGCAAGTTTCACAAAGTGACAATGAATTAAACTACATTCTTGATTCAGTGGAAGTGTTTCACTCACTTAATCAGTGAATCAAACTATATTCAGAGATCAACTGAAACGAGTTTCACTCACTCATTCAATGAATTAAGCTACATTCCTTGATTCAGTGAAATGACTTACATACACTCATTCTATAAATGAAACGACATTCATGCATTGAATGTAACTAAACTCACGCATTCATTCAAAGAATCAAACTTCATTCATTCATGCAATGTCTTCAGCTGATCTTGTTCATGCAGTGAATCAAACTACTTTGACAGAAACGGGTTTGACTGTTTCTTTCAATGAATCAAACTACTATCAATACTTAATGGTAACGAATTTCACAAACTGACTCAATGTATTAAACTACATTGTTGATTCAGTGAAAGGTGTTTCACTCACTTAATCAGTGAATCAAACTATATTCAGAGATCAACTGAAACGAGTTTCACTCACTCATTCAATGAATTAATCTACATTCCTTGATTCAGTGAAATGTTTTCACACACTCATATATTGAATCAACCTACATTCATGCATTCAATGAAAGTAAACTCCCGCATTCATTCAAAGAAACTAACTTCATTCTTGCTTGCAATGACTTTACCTGATCTTGTTCATTCCCTTAACCAACGTACTTTCAAAGAAAGGTGTTGACTGTCTCATTCATTAATCGAACTACTATCAATCATTCAGGGAAACAAGATTCACAAACTGACAATGAATTAAACTACATTGTTGAATCAGTGAAAGGTTTTTCACTCATTTAATCAGTGAATCAAACTATATTCAGAGATCAACTGAAACGAGTTTCACTCACTCATTCAATGAATTAAGCTACATTCCTTGATTCAGTGAAATGACTTTCACACACTCATTCATTGAATCAACCTACATTCATGCATTCAATGAAAGTAAACTCCCGCATTCACTCAAAAAAACTAACTTCATTCTTGCTTGAAATGACTTTACCTGATCTTGTTCATTCCCTTAACCAACGTACTTTCAAAGAAAGGTGTTGACTGTCTCATTCATTAATCGAACTACTATCAATCCTTCAGGGAAAGAAGTTTCACAAACTGACAATGAACTAAACTACATTGTTGATTCAGTGAAAGGTGTTTCACTCATTTAATCAGTGAATCAAACTATATTCAGATATCAACTGAAACGAGTTTCACTCACTCATTCAATGAATTAAGCTACATTCCTTGATTCAGTGAAATGTTTCTCACACACTCATATATTGAATCAACCTACATTCATGCATTGAATCAAACGAGTTTCAAAAACTAACAATGAATTAAACTATATTGTTGATGCAGTGAAAGGTGTTGTATTCATTCAGTCGAAAAGACTACATTCATAGATTCCATGAAAAGTTTTTCACTGAATCATTTAAAGAATTAAGCTACATTCGTTGATTCAGTGAAATGACATGCACACACTGATTCATTGAATCAACCTACATTCTTGCATTCAATGAAACTAAACTCACGCATTCATTCAAAGAAACAAACTTCATTCTTGCTTGCAATGGTTCACCTGATCTTGTTCATTCCGTGAACCAACGTACATTCAAAGAAAGGTGTTGACTGTCTCATTCAATGAATCGAACTACTATCAATATTTCAGAGAAACAAGTTTCACAAACTGACAATGAATTAAACTACATTGTTGATTCAGTGAAAGGTGTTTCACTCACTTAATCAGTGAATCAAACTATATTCAGAGATCAACTGAAACGAATTTCACTCACTCATTCAATGAATTAAGCGACATTCCTTGATTCAATGAAATGACTTACATACACTCATTCAATAACTTAAACGACATTCATGCATTGAATGCAACTAAACTCACGCATTCATTCAAAGAAACAATCTTCATTCATTCATGCAATGTCTTCAGCTGATCTTGTTCATGCAGTGAATCAAACTACATTTAAAGAAACGGGTTTGACTGTCTCTTTCAATGAATGAACTACTATCAGTACTTTAATGGTAACGGGTTTCACAAACTGACTCAATGTATTAAACTACATTGTTGATTCCGTGAAAGGTGTTTCACTCACTTAATCAGTGAATCAAACTATATTCAGAGATCAACTGAAACGAGTTTCACTCACTCATTCAATGAATTAAGCTACATTCCTTGATTCAGTGAAATGTTTTTCACACACTCATAAATTGAATCAACCTACATTCATGCATTCAATGAAAGTAAACTCCCGCATTCATTCAAAAAAACTAACTTCATTCTTGCTTGAAATGACTTTACCTGATCTTGTTCATTCCCTTAACCAACGTACTTTCAAAGAAAGGTGTTGACTGTCTCATTCATTAATCGAACTACTATCAATACTTCAGGGAAAGAAGTTTCACAAACTGACAATGAACTAAACTACATTGTTGATTCAGTGAAAGGTGTTTCACTCACTTAATCAGTGAATCAAACTATATTCAGAGATCAACTGAAACGAGTTTCACTCACTCATTCAATGAATTAAGCTACATTCCTTGATTCAATGAAATGACTTACATACACTCATTCTATAAATTAAACGACATTCATGCATTGAATGCAACTAAACTCACGCATTCATTCATTCATGCAATGTCTTCAGCTGATCTTGTTAATGCAGTGAATCAAACTACTTGGACAGAGACTGTCTCTTTCAATGAATCAAACGAGTTTCAAAATCTAACTCAATGAATCAAACTATATTGTTGATGCAGTGTAAGTTGTATTCATTCAGTGGAACAGACTACATTCATAGATTCCATGAAACGTTTTTCACGGACTCATTCAAAGAATTAAGCTACATTCCTTGATTCAGTGAAATGTTTTTCTCACACACATACATTGAATCAACCTACATTCATGCATTCAACGAAACTAAACTCCCGCATTCATTCAAAGAAACAAACTTCATTCTTGCTTGCAATGACCTTACCTGATCTTGTTCATTCCCTGAACCAACGTACATTCAAAGAAAGGTGTTGACTGTCTCATTCAATGAATCGAACTACTATCAATATTTCAGAGAAACAAGTTTCACAAACTGACAATGAATTAAACTACATTGTTGATTCAGTGAAAGGTGTTTCACTCACTTAATCAGTGAATCAAACTATATTCAGAGATCAACTGAAACGAGTTTCACTCACTCATTCAATGAATTAAGCTACATTCCTTGATTCAGTGAAATGACTTACATACACTCATTCTATAAATTAAACGACATTCATGCATTGAATGTAACTAAACTCACGCATTCATTCAAAGAATCAAACTTCATTCATTCATGCAATGTCTTCAGCTGATCTTGTTAATGCAGTGAATCAAGCTACTTTGACAGAAACGTGTTTGACTGTTTCTTTCAATGAATCAAACTACTATCAATACTTAATGGTAACGAATTTCACAAACTGACTCAATGTATTAAACTACATTGTTGATTCCGTGAATGGTGTTTCACTCACTTAATCAGTGAATCAAACTATATTCAGAGATCAACTGAAACGAGTTTCACTCACTCATTCTATGAATTAAGCTACATTCCTTGATTCAGTGAAATGTTTTTCACACACTCATATATTGAATCAACCTACATTCATGCATTCACTGAAAGTAATCTCCCGCATTCTTTCAAAGAAACAAACTTCATTCTTGCTTGCAATGACTTTACCTGATCTTGTTCATTCCCTGAACCAACGTACCTTCAAAGTAAGGTGTTGACTGTCTCATTCAATGAATCGAAATACTATCAATACTTCAGGGAAACAAGTTTCACAAACTGACAATGAATTAAACTACATTGTTGATTCAGTGAAAGGTGTTTCACTCACTGAATCAGTGAATCAAACTATATTCAGAGATCAACTGAAACGAGTTTCACTCACTCATTCAATGAATTAAGCTACATTCCTTGATTCAGTGAAATGCCTTTCACACACTCATTCAAGAAATTAAACAACATTCATGCATTGAATAAAACTAAACTCACGCATTCATTCAAAGAAACAAACTTCATTCATACATGCAAAGGCTTCAGTTGTTCTTGTTCATGCAGTGAATCAAACTACTTTGAAAGAAACGGGTTTGACTGTCTCTTTCAATGAATCAAACTACTATCAATACTTAATGGTAACGAATTTCACAAACTGACTCAATGTATTAGACTACATTGTTGATTCCGTGAAAGGTGTTTCACTCACTTAATCAGTGAATCAAACTATATTCAGAGATCAACTGAAACGAGTTTCACTCACTCATTCAATGAATTAAGCTACATTCCTTGATTCAGTGAAATGTTTTTCACACACTCATACATTGAATCAACCTACATTCATGCATTCAATGAAAGTAAACTCCCGCATTCATTCAAAGAAACAAACTTCATTCTTGCTTGCAATGACTTTACCTGATCTTGTTCATTCCCTGAACCAACGTACTTTCAAAGAAAGGTGTTGACTGTCTCATTCATTAATCGAACTACTGTCAGTTCTTCAGGGAAAGAAGTTTCACAAGCTGACAATGAACTAAACTGCATTGTTGATTCAGTGAAAGGTGTTTCAGTCATTTAATCAGTGAATCAAACTATATTCAGATATCAACTGAAACGAGTTTCACTCACTCATTCAATGAATTAAGCTACATTCCTTGATTCAGTGAAATGTTTCTCACACACTCATATATTGAATCAACCTACATTCATGCATTGAATCAAACGAGTTTCAAAAACTAACGCAATGAATTAAACTATATTGTTGATGCAGTGTAAGTTGTTGTATTCATTCAGTGGAACAGACTACATTCATAGATTCCATGAAACGTTTTTCACTGACTCATTCAAAGAATTAAGCTACATCCTTGATTCAGTGAAATGACATGCACACACTGATTCATTGAATCAACCTACATTCATGCATTCAACGAAACTAAACTCCCGCATTCATTCAAAGAAACTCACTTCATTCTTGCTTGCAAGGACTTTACCTGATCTTGTTCATTCCCTGAACCACGTACCTTCAAAGTAAGGTGTTGACTGTCTCATTCAGTGAACCGAAATACTATCAATACTTCAGGGAAACAAATTTCACAAACTGACAATGAATAAACATTGTTGATTCAGTGAACGTTGTTTCACTCACTTAATCAGTGAATCAAACTATATTCAGAGATCAACTGAAACGAGGGTCACTCACTCATTCAATGAATTAAGCTACATTCCTTGATTCAGTTAAATGCCTTTCACACACTCATTCAAGAAATTAAACAAGATTCATGCATTGAATAAAATTAAACTCACGCATTCATTCAAAGAAACAAACTTCATTCATACATGCAAAGGCTACAGTTGTTCTTGTTCATGCAGAGAGTCAAACTACTTTGAAAGAGACGGGTTTGACTGTCTCTTTCAATGAATCAAACTACTATCAATACTTCATGGTAACGAGTTACACAAACTTACTCAATGAATTAAACTGCATTGTTGATTCCGTGAAAGGTGTTTCACTCACTTAATCAGTGAATCAAACTATATTCAGAGATCAACTGAAACGAGTTTCACTCACTCATTCAATGAATTAAGCCACATTCCTTGATTCAGTGAAATGTTTTTCACACACTCATTCATTGATTCAACCTACATTCATGGATTCAATGAAAGTAAACTCCCGCATTCATTCAAAGAAACTCACTTCATTCTTGCTTGCAATGACTTTACCTGATCTTGCTCATTCACTGAACTAACGTACCTTCAAAGAAAGGTGTTGACTGTCTCATTCAATGAATCGAACTACTCTCAATACTTCAGGGAAACAAGTTTCACAAACTGACAATGAATTAAACTACATTGTTGATTCCGTGAAAGGTGTTTCACTCACTTAATCAGTGAATCAAACTATATTCGGAGATCAACTGAAACGAGTTTCACTCACTCATTCTATGAATTAAGCTACATTCCTTGATTCAGTGAAATGTTTTCCACACACTCATATATTGAATCAACCTACATTCATGTATTCACTGAAAGTAAACTCCCGCATTCTTTCAAAGAAACAAACTTCATTCTTGCTTGCAATGACTTTACCTGATCTTGTTCATTCCGTTAACCAACGTACATTCAAAGAAAGGTGTTAACTGTTTCATTCATTAATCGAAGTACTATCAATACTTCAGGGAAACACGTTTCACAAACTAACAATGAATTAAACTACATTTTTGATTCAGTGAAAGGTGTTTCACTCATTTAATCAGTGAATCAAACTATATTCAGATATCAACTGAAACGAGTTTCACTCACTCATTCAATGATTTAATCTACATTCCTTGATTCAGTGAAATGACTTTCACACACTCATATATTGAATCAACCTACATTCATGCATTCAATGAAAGTAAACTCCCGCATTCATTCAAAAAACCTAACTTCATTCTTGCTTGAAATGACTTTACCTGATCTTGTTCATTCCCTTAACCAACGTACTTTCAAAGAAAGGCGTTGACTGTCTCATTCATTAATCGAACTACTATCAATCATTCAGGGAAACAAGTTTCACAAACTGACAATGAACTAACCTAAATTGTTGATTCATTGAAAGGTGTTTCACTCATTTAATCAGTGAATCAAACTATATTCAGATATCAACTGAAACGAGTTTCACTCACTCATTCAATGAATTAAGCTACATTCCTTGATTCAGTGAAATGTTTCTCACACACTCATATATTGAATCAACCTACATTCATGCATTGAATCAAACGAGTTTCAAAAACTAACTCAATGAATTAAACGATATTGTTGACGCAGTGAAAGGTGTTGTATTCATTCAGTCGAACAGACTACATTCCATGAAAAGTTTTTCACTGAATCATTTAAAGAATGAAGCTACATTCCTTGATTCAGTGAAATGACATGCACACACTGATTCATTGAATCAACCTACATTCATGCATTCAATGAAACTAAACTCACGCATTCATTCAAAGAAACAAACTTCATTCTTGCTTAAAATGTGTTCACCTGATCTTGTTCATTCCGTGAACCAACGTACATTCAAAGAAAGGTGTTGACTGTCTCATTCAATGAATCGAACTACTATCAATATTTCAGAGAAACAAGTTTCACAAACTGACATTGAATTAAACTACATTGTTGATTCAGTGAAAGGTATTTCACTCACTTAATCAGCGAATCAAACTATATTCAGAGTGAAACGAATTTCACTCACTCATTCAATTCAGTAAGCGACATTCCTTGATTCAATGCAATGACTTACATACACTCATTCAATAACTTAAACGACATTCATGCATTGAATGCAACTAAACTCACGCATTCATTCAAAGAAACAATCTTCATTCATTCATGCAATGTCTTCAGCTGATCTTGTTCATGCAGTGAATCAAACTACATTTAAAGAAACGGGTTTGACTGTCTCTTTCAATGAATGAAATGTATCAGTACTTAATGGTAACGGGTTTCACAAACTGACTCAATGTATTAAACTACATTGTCGATTCCGTGAAAGGTGTTTCACTCACTTAATCAGTGAATCAAACGATATTCAGAGATCAACTGAAACGAGTTTCATTCACTCATTCAATGAATTAAGCTACACTCCTTGATTCAGTGAAATGTTTTTCACACACTCATACATTGAATCAACCTACATTCATGCATTCAATGAAAGTAAACTCCCGCATTCACTCAAAAAAACTAACTTCATTCTTGCTTGAAATGACTTTACCTGATCTTGTTCATTCCCTTAACCAACGTACTTTCAAAGAAAGGTGTTGACTGTCTCATTCATTAATCGAACTACTATCAGTCCTTCAGGGAAAGAAGTTTCACAAACTGACAATGAACTAAACTGCATTGTTGATTCAGTGAAAGGTGTTTCAGTCATTTAATCAGTGAATCAAACTATATTCAGATATCAACTGAAACGAGTTTCACTCACTCATTCAATGAATTAAGCTACATTCCTTGATTCAGTGAAATGTTTCTCACACACTCATATATTGAATCAACCTACATTCATGCATTGAATCAAACGAGTTTCAAAAACTAACGCAATGAATTAAACTATATTGTTGATGCAGTGTAAGTTGTTGTATTCATTCAGTGGAACAGACTACATTCATAGATTCCATGAAACGTTTTTCACTGACTCATTCAAAGAATTAAGCTACATCCTTGATTCAGTGAAATGACATGCACACACTGATTCATTGAATCAACCTACATTCATGCATTCAACGAAACTAAACTCCCGCATTCATTCAAAGAACCTCACTTCATTCTTGCTTGCAAGGACTTTACCTGATCTTGTTCATTCCCTGAACCACGTACCTTCAAAGTAAGGTGTTGACTGTCTCATTCAGTGAACCGAAATACTATCAATACTTCAGGGAAACAAATTTCACAAACTGACAATGAATAAACTACATTGTTGATTCAGTGAACGTTGTTTCACTCACTTAATCAGTGAATCAAACTATATTCAGAGATCAACTGAAACGAGGGTCACTCACTCATTCAATGAATTAAGCTACATTCCTTGATTCAGTTAAATGCCTTTCACACACTCATTCAAGAAATTAAACAAGATTCATGCATTGAATAAAATTAAACTCACGCATTCATTCAAAGAAACAAACTTCATTCATACATGCAAAGGCTACAGTTGTTCTTGTTCATGCAGAGAGTCAAACTACTTTGAAAGAGACGGGTTTGACTGTCTCTTTCAATGAATCAAACTACTATCAATACTTCATGGTAACGAGTTACACAAACTTACTCAATGAATTAAACTGCATTGTTGATTCCGTGAAAGGTGTTTCACTCACTTAATCAGTGAATCAAACTATATTCAGAGATCAACTGAAACGAGTTTCACTCACTCATTCAATGAATTAAGCCACATTCCTTGATTCAGTGAAATGTTTTTCACACACTCATTCATTGATTCAACCTACATTCATGGATTCAATGAAAGTAAACTCCCGCATTCATTCAAAGAAACTCACTTCATTCTTGCTTGCAATGACTTTACCTGATCTTGCTCATTCACTGAACTAACGTACCTTCAAAGAAAGGTGTTGACTGTCTCATTCAATGAATCGAACTACTCTCAATACTTCAGGGAAACAAGTTTCACAAACTGACAATGAATTAAACTACATTGTTGATTCCGTGAAAGGTGTTTCACTCACTTAATCAGTGAATCAAACTATATTCGGAGATCAACTGAAACGAGTTTCACTCACTCATTCTATGAATTAAGCTACATTCCTTGATTCAGTGAAATGTTTTCCACACACTCATATATTGAATCAACCTACATTCATGTATTCACTGAAAGTAAACTCCCGCATTCTTTCAAAGAAACAAACTTCATTCTTGCTTGCAATGACTTTACCTGATCTTGTTCATTCCGTTAACCAACGTACATTCAAAGAAAGGTGTTGACTGTTTCATTCATTAATCGAAGTACTATCAATACTTCAGGGAAACACGTTTCACAAACTAACAATGAATTAAACTACATTTTTGATTCAGTGAAAGGTGTTTCACTCATTTAATCAGTGAAT
Organism: Hemiscyllium ocellatum; assembly: GCF_020745735.1. NCBI lineage: Eukaryota > Metazoa > Chordata > Chondrichthyes > Orectolobiformes > Hemiscylliidae > Hemiscyllium > Hemiscyllium ocellatum. Next base: position 10,542,483 of record NC_083453.1, on the reverse strand, counting down.
CAAACTATATTCAGATATCAACTGAAACGAGTTTCACTCACTCATTCAATGATTTAAGCTACATTCCTTGATTCAGTGAAATGACTTTCACACACTCATATATTGAATCAACCTACATTCATGCATTCAATGAAAGTAAACTCCCGCATTCATTCAAAAAACCTAACTTCATTCTTGCTTGAAATGACTTTACCTGATCTTGTTCATTCCCTTAACCAACGTACTTTCAAAGAAAGGCGTTGACTGTCTCATTCATTAATCGAACTACTATCAATCATTCAGGGAAACAAGTTTCACAAACTGACAATGAACTAACCTACATTGTTGATTCATTGAAAGGTGTTTCACTCATTTAATCAGTGAATCAAACTATATTCAGATATCAACTGAAACGAGTTTCACTCACTCATTCAATGAATTAAGCTACATTCCTTGATTCAGTGAAATGTTTCTCACACACTCATATATTGAATCAACCTACATTCATGCATTGAATCAAACGAGTTTCAAAAACTAACGCAATGAATTAAACGATATTGTTGACGCAGTGAAAGGTGTTGTATTCATTCAGTCGAACAGACTACATTCCATGAAAAGTTTTTCACTGAATCATTTAAAGAATGAAGCTACATTCCTTGATTCAGTGAAATGACATGCACACACTGATTCATTGAATCAACCTACATTCATGCATTCAATGAAACTAAACTCACGCATTCATTCAAAGAAACAAACTTCATTCTTGCTTAAAATGTGTTCACCTGATCTTGTTCATTCCGTGAACCAACGTACATTCAAAGAAAGGTGTTGACTGTCTCATTCAATGAATCGAACTACTATCAATATTTCAGAGAAACAAGTTTCACAAACTGACAATGAATTAAACTACATTGTTGATTCAGTGAAAGGTGTTTCACTCACTTAATCAGTGAATCAAACTATATTCAGAGTGAAACGAATTTCACTCACTCATTCAATTCAGTAAGCGACATTCCTTGATTCAATGAAATGACTTACATACACTCATTCAATAACTTAAACGACATTCATGCATTGAATGCAACTAAACTCACGCATTCATTCAAAGAAACAATCTTCATTCATTCATGCAATGTCTTCAGCTGATCTTGTTCATGCAGTGAATCAAACTACATTTAAAGAAACGGGTTTGACTGTCTCTTTCAATGAATGAAATGTATCAGTACTTAATGGTAACGGGTTTCACAAACTGACTCAATGTATTAAACTACATTGTCTATTCCGTGAAAGGTGTTTCACTCACTTAATCAGTGAATCAAACTATATTCAGAGATCAACTGAAACGAGTTTCACTCACTCATTCAATGAATTAAGCTACACTCCTTGATTCAGTGAAATGTTTTTCACACACTCATACATTGAATCAACCTACATTCATGCATTGAATCAAACGAGTTTCAAAAACTAACGCAATGAATTAAACTATATTGTTGATGCAGTGTAAGTTGTTGTATTCATTCAGTGGAACAGACTACATTCATAGATTCCATGAAACGTTTTTCACTGACTCATTCAAAGAATTAAGCTACATCCTTGATTCAGTGAAATGACATGCACACACTGATTCATTGAATCAACCTACATTCATGCATTCAACGAAACTAAACTCCCGCATTCATTCAAAGAACCTCACTTCATTCTTGCTTGCAAGGACTTTACCTGATCTTGTTCATTCCCTGAAACACGTACCTTCAAAGTAAGGTGTTGACTGTCTCATTCAGTGAACCGAAATACTATCAATACTTCAGGGAAACAAGTTTCACAAACTGACAATGAATAAACTACATTGTTGATTCAGTGAACGTTGTTTCACTCACTTAATCAGTGAATCAAACTATATTCAGAGATCAACTGAAACGAGTTTCACTCACTCATTCAATGAATTAAGCTACATTCCTTGATTCAGTGAAATGCCTTTCACACACTCATTCAAGAAATTAAACAACATTCATGCATTGAATAAAATTAAACTCACGCATTCATTCAAAGAAACAAACTTCATTCATACATGCAAAGGCTACAGTTGTTCTTGTTCATGCAGAGAGTCAAACTACTTTGAAAGAGACGGGTTTGACTGTCTCTTTCAATGAATCAAACTACTATCAATACTTCATGGTAACGAGTTACACAAACTTACTCAATGAATTAAACTACATTGTTGATTCCGTGAAAGGTGTTTCACTCACTTAATCAGTGAATCAAACTATATTCAGAGATCAACTGAAACGAGTTTCACTCACTCATTCAATGAATTAAGCTACATTCCTTGATTCAGTGAAATGTTTTTCACACACTCATTCATTGATTCAACCTACATTCATGCATTCAATGAAAGTAAACTCCCGCATTCATTCAAAGAAACAAACTTCATTCTTGCTTGCAATGACTTTACCTGATCTTGTTCATTCACTGAACTAACGTACCTTCAAAGAAAGGTGTTGACTGTCTCATTCAATGAATCGAACTACTATCAATACTTCAGGGAAACAAGTTTCACAAACTGACAATGAATTAAACTACATTGTTGATTCCGTGAAAGGTGTTTCACTCACTTAATCAGTGAATCAAACTATATTCAGAGATCAACTGAAACGAGTTTCACTCACTCATTCAATGAATTAAGCTACATTCCTTGATTCAGTGAAATGTTTTCACACACTCATATATTGAATCAACCTACATTCATGCATTCAATGAAAGTAAACTCCCGCATTCATTCAAAAAACTAACTTCATTCTTGCTTGAAATGACTTTACCTGATCTTGTTCATTCCCTTAACCAACGTACTTTCAAGGAAAGGCGTTGACTGTCTCATTCATTAATCGAACTACTATCAATCATTCAGGGAAACAAGTTTCACAAACTGACAATGAACTAACCTACATTGTTGATTCATTGAAAGGTGTTTCACTCATTTAATCAGTGAATCAAACTATATTCAGATATCAACTGAAACGAGTTTCACTCACTCATTCAATGAATTAAGCTACATTCCTTGATTCAGTGAAATGTTTCTCACACACTCATATATTGAATCAACCTACATTCATGCATTGAATCAAACGAGTTTCAAAAACTAACTCAATGAATTAAACGATATTGTTGACGCAGTGAAAGGTGTTGTATTCATTCAGTCGAACAGACTACATTCCATGAAAAGTTTTTCACTGAATCATTTAAAGAATGAAGCTACATTCCTTGATTCAGTGAAATGACATGCACACACTGATTCATTGAATCAACCTACATTCATGCATTCAATGAAACTAAACTCACGCATTCATTCAAAGAAACAAACTTCATTCTTGCTTAAAATGTGTTCACCTGATCTTGTTCATTCCGTGAACCAACGTACATTCAAAGAAAGGTGTTGACTGTCTCATTCAATGAATCGAACTACTATCAATATTTCAGAGAAACAAGTTTCACAAACTGACATTGAATTAAACTACATTGTTGATTCAGTGAAAGGTATTTCACTCACTTAATCAGCGAATCAAACTATATTCAGAGTGAAACGAATTTCACTCACTCATTCAATTCAGTAAGCGACATTCCTTGATTCAATGCAATGACTTACATACACTCATTCAATAACTTAAACGACATTCATGCATTGAATGCAACTAAACTCACGCATTCATTCAAAGAAACAATCTTCATTCATTCATGCAATGTCTTCAGCTGATCTTGTTCATGCAGTGAATCAAACTACATTTAAAGAAACGGGTTTGACTGTCTCTTTCAATGAATGAAATGTATCAGTACTTAATGGTAACGGGTTTCACAAACTGACTCAATGTATTAAACTACATTGTTGATTCCGTGAAAGGTGTTTCACTCACTTAATCAGTGAATCAAACGATATTCAGAGATCAACTGAAACGAGTTTCATTCACTCATTCAATGAATTAAGCTACACTCCTTGATTCAGTGAAATGTTTTTCACACACTCATACATTGAATCAACCTACATTCATGCATTCAATGAAAGTAAACTCCCGCATTCACTCAAAAAAACTAACTTCATTCTTGCTTGAAATGACTTTACCTGATCTTGTTCATTCCCTTAACCAACGTACTTTCAAAGAAAGGTGTTGACTGTCTCATTCATTAATCGAACTACTATCAGTCCTTCAGGGAAAGAAGTTTCACAAACTGACAATGAACTAAACTGCATTGTTGATTCAGTGAAAGGTGTTTCAGTCATTTAATCAGTGAATCAAACTATATTCAGATATCAACTGAAACGAGTTTCACTCACTCATTCAATGAATTAAGCTACATTCCTTGATTCAGTGAAATGTTTCTCACACACTCATATATTGAATCAACCTACATTCATGCATTGAATCAAACGAGTTTCAAAAACTAACGCAATGAATTAAACTATATTGTTGATGCAGTGTAAGTTGTTGTATTCATTCAGTGGAACAGACTACATTCATAGATTCCATGAAACGTTTTTCACTGACTCATTCAAAGAATTAAGCTACATCCTTGATTCAGTGAAATGACATGCACACACTGATTCATTGAATCAACCTACATTCATGCATTCAACGAAACTAAACTCCCGCATTCATTCAAAGAACCTCACTTCATTCTTGCTTGCAAGGACTTTACCTGATCTTGTTCATTCCCTGAACCACGTACCTTCAAAGTAAGGTGTTGACTGTCTCATTCAGTGAACCGAAATACTATCAATACTTCAGGGAAACAAATTTCACAAACTGACAATGAATAAACTACATTGTTGATTCAGTGAACGTTGTTTCACTCACTTAATCAGTGAATCAAACTATATTCAGAGATCAACTGAAACGAGGGTCACTCACTCATTCAATGAATTAAGCTACATTCCTTGATTCAGTTAAATGCCTTTCACACACTCATTCAAGAAATTAAACAAGATTCATGCATTGAATAAAATTAAACTCACGCATTCATTCAAAGAAACAAACTTCATTCATACATGCAAAGGCTACAGTTGTTCTTGTTCATGCAGAGAATCAAACTACTTTGAAAGAGACGGGTTTGACTGTCTCTTTCAATGAATCAAACTACTATCAATACTTCATGGTAACGAGTTACACAAACTCACTCAATGAATTAAACTGCATTGTTGATTCCGTGAAAGGTGTTTCACTCACTTAATCAGTGAATCAAACTATATTCAGAGATCAACTGAAACGAGTTTCACTCACTCATTCAATGAATTAAGCCACATTCCTTGATTCAGTGAAATGTTTTTCACACACTCATTCATTGATTCAACCTACATTCATGGATTCAATGAAAGTAAACTCCCGCATTCATTCAAAGAAACTCACTTCATTCTTGCTTGCAATGACTTTACCTGATCTTGCTCATTCACTGAACTAACGTAACTTCAAAGAAAGGTGTTGACTGTCTCATTCAATGAATCGAACTACTCTCAATACTTCAGGGAAACAAGTTTCACAAACTGACAATGAATTAAACTACATTGTTGATTCCGTGAAAGGTGTTTCACTCACTTAATCAGTGAATCAAACTATATTCGGAGATCAACTGAAACGAGTTTCACTCACTCATTCTATGAATTAAGCTACATTCCTTGATTCAGTGAAATGTTTTCCACACACTCATTTATTGAATCAACCTACATTCATGTATTCACTGAAAGTAAACTCCCGCATTCTTTCAAAGAAACAAACTTCATTCTTGCTTGCAATGACTTTACCTGATCTTGTTCATTCCCTGAACCACGTACCTTCAAAGTAAGGTGTTGACTGTCTCATTCAGTGAACCGAAATACTATCAATACTTCAGGGAAACAAATTTCACAAACTGACAATGAATAAACTACATTGTTGATTCAGTGAACGTTGTTTCACTCACTTAATCAGTGAATCAAACTATATTCAGACATCAACTGAAACGAGGGTCACTCACTCATTCAATGAATTAAGCTACATTCCTTGATTCAGTTAAATGCCTTTCACACACTCATTCAAGAAATTAAACAAGATTCATGCATTGAATAAAATTAAACTCACGCATTCATTCAAAGAAACAAACTTCATTCATACATGAAAAGGCTACAGTTGTTCTTGTTCATGCAGTGAATCAAACTACTTTGAAAAAGACGGGTTTGACTGTCTCTTTCAATGAATCAAACTACTATCAATACTTCATGGTAACGAGTTACACAAACTCACTCAATGAATTAAACTGCATTGTTGATTCCGTGAAAGGTGTTTCACTCACTTAATCAGTGAATCAAACTATATTCAGAGATCAACTGAAACGAGTTTCACTCACTCATTCAATGAATTAAGCCACATTCCTTGATTCAGTGAAATGTTTTTCACACACTCATTCATTGATTCAACCTACATTCATGGATTCAATGAAAGTAAACTCCCGCATTCATTCAAAGAAACTCACTTCATTCTTGCTTGCAATGACTTTACCTGATCTTGCTCATTCACTGAACTAACGTACCTTCAAAGAAAGGTGTTGACTGTCTCATTCAATGAATCGAACTACTCTCAATACTTCAGGGAAACAAGTTTCACAAACTGACAATGAATTAAACTACATTGTTGATTCCGTGAAAGGTGTTTCACTCACTTAATCAGTGAATCAAACTATATTCGGAGATCAACTGAAACGAGTTTCACTCACTCATTCAATGAATTAAGCTACATTCCTTGATTCAGTGAAATGTTTTCCACACACTCATATATTGAATCAACCTACATTCATGTATTCACTGAAAGTAAACTCCCGCATTCTTTCAAAGAAACAAACTTCATTCTTGCTTGCAATGACTTTACCTGATCTTGTTCATTCCGTTAACCAACGTACATTCAAAGAAAGGTGTTAACTGTTTCATTCATTAATCGAAGTACTATCAATACTTCAGGGAAACACGTTTCACAAACTAACAATGAATTAAACTACATTTTTGATTCAGTGAAAGGTGTTTCACTCATTTAATCAGTGAATCAAACTATATTCAGATATCAACTGAAACGAGTTTCACTCACTCATTCAATGATTTAATCTACATTCCTTGATTCAGTGAAATGACTTTCACACACTCATATATTGAATCAACCTACATTCATGCATTCAATGAAAGTAAACTCCCGCATTCATTCAAAAAACCTAACTTCATTCTTGCTTGAAATGACTTTACCTGATGTTGTTCATTCCCTTAACCAACGTACTTTCAAAGAAAGGTGTTGACTGTCTCATTCATTAATCGAACTACTATCAATCATATTCAGGGAAACAAGTTTCACAAACTGACAATGAATTAAACTACATTGTTGATTCAGTGAAATGTGTTTCACTCATTTAATCAGTGAATCAAACTATATTCAGATATCAACTGAAACTAGTTTCACTCACTCATTCAATGAATTAAGCTACATTCCTTGATTCAGTGAAATGTTTCTCACACACTCATATATTGAATCAACCTACATTCATGCATTGAATCAAACGAGTTTCAAAAACTAACTCAATGAATTAAACTATATTGTTGATGCAGTGAAAGGTGTTGTATTCATTCAGTCGAAAAGACTACATTCATAGATTCCATGAAAAGTTTTTCACTGAATCATTTAAAGAATTAAGCTACATTCCTTGATTCAGTGAAATGACATGCACACACTGATTCATTGAATCAACCTACATTCTTGCATTCAATGAAACTAAACTCACGCATTCATTCAAAGAAACAAACTTCATTCTTGCTTGCAATGGTTCACCTGATCTTGTTCATTCCGTGAACCAACGTACATTCAAAGAAAGGTGTTGACTGTCTCATTCAATGAATCGAACTACTATCAATATTTCAGAGAAACAAGTTTCACAAACTGACAATGAATTAAACTACATTGTTGATTCAGTGAAAGGTGTTTCACTCACTTAATCAGCGAATCAAACTATATTCAGAGATCAACTGAAACGAATTTCACTCACTCATTCAATGAAGTAAGCGACATTCCTTGATTCAATGAAATGACTTACATACACTCATTCAATAAATTAAACGACATTCATGCATTGAATGCAACTAAACTCACGCATTCATTCACAGAAACAATCTTCATTCATTCATGCAATGTCTTCAGCTGATCTTGTTCATGCAGTGAATCAAACTACACTTAAAGAAACGGGTTTGACTGTCTCTTTCAATGAATGAAACTAGTATCAGTACTTTAATGGTAACGGGTTTCACAAACTGACTCAATGTATTAAACTACATTGTTGATTCCGTGAAAGGTGTTTCACTCACTTAATCAGTGAATCAAACTATATTCAGAGATCAACTGAAACGAGTTTCACTCACTCATTCAATGAATTAAGCTACATTCCTTGATTCAGTGAAATGACTTACATACACTCATTCTATAATTAAACGACATTCATGCATTCAATGAAACTAAACTCACGCATTCATTCAAAGAAACAATCTTCATTCATTCTTGCAATGTCTTCAGCTGATCTTGTTCATTCAGTGAATCAAACTACACTTAAAGAAACGGGTTTGACTGTCTCTTTCAATGAATGAAATCTATCAGTACTTAATGGTAACAAGTTTCACAAACTGACAATGAATTAAACTACATTGTTGATTCCGTGAAAGGTGTTTCACTCACTTAATCAGTGAATCAAACTATATTCAGAGATCAACTGAAACGAGTTTCACTCACTCATTCAATGAATTAAGCGATATTCCTTGATTCAAGGAAATGACTTACATACACACATTCAATAACTTAAACGACATTCATGCATTGAATGCAACTAAACTCACGCATTCATTCAAAGAAACAATCTTCATTCATTCATGCAATGTCTTCAGCTGATCTTGTTCATGCAGTGAATCAAACTACATTTAAAGAAACGGGTTTGACTGTCTCTTTCAATGAATGAAACTACTATCAGTACTTTAATGGTAACAGGTTTCACAAACTGACTCAATGTATTAAACTACATTGTTGATTCCGTGAAAGGTGTTTCACTCACTTAATCAGTGTATCAAACTATATTCAGAGATCAACTGAAACGAGTTTCATTCACTCATTCAATGAATTAAGCTACAGTCCTTGATTCAGTGAAATGTTTTTCACACACTCATACATTGAATCAACCTACATTCATGCATTCAATGAAAGTAAACTCCCGCATTCACTCAAAAAAACTAACTTCATTCTTGCTTGAAATGACTTTACCTGATCTTGTTCATTCCCTTAACCAACGTACTTTCAAAGAAAGGTGTTGACTGTCTCATTCATTAATCGACCTACTATCAATCCTTCAGGGAAAGAAGTTTCACAAACTGACAATGAACTAAACTACATTGTTGATTCAGTGAAAGGTGTTTCACTCATTTAATCAGTGAATCAAACTATATTCAGATATCAACTGAAACGAGTTTCACTCACTCATTCAATGAATTAAGCTACATTCCTTGATTCAGTGAAATGTTTCTCACACACTCATATATTGAATCAACCTACATTCATGCATTGAATCAAACGAGTTTCAAAAACTAACTCAATGAATTAAACTATATTGTTGATGCAGTGAAAGGTGTTGTATTCATTCAGTCGAACAGACTACATTCATAGATTCCATGAAAAGTTTTTCACTGAATCATTTAAAGAATTAAGCTACATTCCTTGATTCAGTGAAATGACATGCACACACTGATTCATTGAATCAACCTACATTCATGCATTCAATGAAACTAAACTCACGCATTCATTCAAAGAAACAAACTTCATTCTTGCTTGCAATGGTTCACCTGATCTTGTTCATTCCGTGAACCAACGTACATTCAAAGAAAGGTGTTGACTGTCTCATTCAATGAATCGAACTACTATCAATATTTCAGAGAAACAAGTTTCACAAACTGACAATGAATTAAACTACATTGTTGATTCAGTGAAAGGTGTTTCACTCACTTAATCAGTGAATCAAACTATATTCAGAGATCAACTGAAACGAGTTTCACTCACTCATTCAATGAATTAAGCTACATTCCTTGATTCAGTTAAATGACTTTCACACACTCATTCAAGTAATTAAACAAGATTCATGCATTGAATAAAATTAAACTCACGCATTCATTCAAAGAAACAAACTTCATTCATACATGCAAAGGCTACAGTTGTTCTTGTTCATGCAGAGAATCAAACTACTTTGAAAGAGACGGGTTTGACTGTCTCTTTCAATGAATCAAACTACTATCAATACTTCATGGTAACGAGTTACACAAACTCACTCAATGAATTAAACTGCATTGTTGATTCCGTGAAAGGTGTTTCACTCACTTAATCAGTGAATCAAACTATATTCAGAGATCAACTGAAACGAGTTTCACTCACTCATTCAATGAATTAAGCTACATTCCTTGATTCAGTGAAATGTTTTTCACACACTCATATATTGAATCAACCTACATTCATGCATTCAATGAAAGTAAACTCCCGCATTCATTCAAAGAAACAAACTTCATTCTTGCTTGCAATGACTTTACCTGATCTTGCTCATTCACTGAACTAACGTACCTTCAAAGAAAGGTGTTGACTGTCTCATTCAATGAATCGAACTACTCTCAATACTTCAGGGAAACAAGTTTCACAAACTGACAATGAATTAAACTACATTGTTGATTCCGTGAAAGGTGTTTCACTCACTTAATCAGTGAATCAAACTATATTCAGAGATCAACTGAAACGAGTTTCACTCACTCATTCAATGAATTAAGCTACATTCCTTGATTCAGTGAAATGCCTTTCACACACTCATTCAAGAAATTAAACAACATTCATGCATTGAATAAAATTAAACTCACGCATTCATTCAAAGAAACAAACTTCATTCATGCATGAAAAGGCTACAGTTGATCTTGTTCATGCAGTGAATCAAACTACTTTGAAAGAGACGGGTTTGACTGTCTCTTTCAATGAATCAAACTACTATCAATACTTCATGGAAACGAGTTACACAAACTCACTCAATGAATTAAACTACATTGTTGATTCCGTGAAAGGTGTTTCACACACTTAATCAGTGAATCAAACTATATTCAGAGATCAACTGAAACGAGTTTCACTCACTCATTCAATGAATTAAGCTACATTCCTTGATTCAGTGAAATGTTTTTCACACACTCATTCATTGATTCAACCTACATTCATGCATTCAATGAAAGTAAACTCCCGCATTCATTCAAAGAAACAAACTTCATTCTTGCTTGCAATGACTTTACCTGATCTTGTTCATTCACTGAACTAACGTACTTTCAAAGAAAGGTGTTGACTGTCTCATTCAATGAATCGAACTACTATCAATACTTCAGGGAAACAAGTTTCACAAACTGACAATGAATTAAACTACATTGTTGATTCCGTGAAAGGTGTTTCACTCACTTAATCAGTGAATCAAACTATATTCAGAGATCAACTGAAACGAGTTTCACTCACTCATTCAATGAATTAAGCTACATTCCTTGATTCAGTGAAATGTTTTCCACACACTCATTCATTGAATCAACCTACATTCATGCATTCAATGAAAGTAAACTCCCGCATTCATTCAAAGAAACAAACTTCATTCTTGCTTGCAATGACTTTACCTGATCTTGTTCATTCCCTGAACCACGTACCTTCAAAGAAAGGTGTTGACTGTCTCATTCAATGAATCGAAATACTATCAATACTTCAGGGAAACAAGTTTCACAAACTGACAATGAATTAAACTACATTGTTGATTCAGTGAAAGTTGTTTCACTCACTTAATCAGTGAATCAAACTATATTCAGAGATCAACTGAAACGAGTTTCACTCACTCATTCAATGAATTAAGCTACATTCCTTGATTCAGTGAAATGCCTTTCACACACTCATTCAAGAAATTAAACAACATTCATGCATTGAATAAAAGTAAACTCACGCATTCATTCAAAGAAACAAACTTCATTCATGCATGAAAAGGCTACAGTTGATCTTGTTCATGCAGTGAATCAAACTACTTTGAAAAAGACGGGTTTGACTGTCTCTTTCAATGAATCAAACTACTATCAATACTTCATGGTAACGAGTTTCACAAACTGACTCAATGAATTAAACTACATTGTTGATTCCGTGAAAGGTGTTTCACTCACTTAATCAGTGAATCAAACTATATTCAGAGATCAACTGAAACGAGTTTCACTCACTCATTCAATGAATTAAGCTACATTCCTTGATTCAGTGAAATGTTTTTCACACACTCATTCATTGAATCAACCTACATTCATGCATTCAATGAAAGTAAACTCCCGCATTCATTCAAAAAACTAACTTCATTCTTGCTTGAAATGACTTTACCTGATCTTGTTCATTCCCTTAACCAACGTACTTTCAAAGAAAGGTGTTGACTGTCTCATTCAATAATCGAACTACTATCAATACTTCAGGGAAACAAGTTTCACAAACTGACAATGAACTAAACTACATTGTTGATTCAGTGAAAGGTGTTTCACTCATTTAATCAGTGAATCAAACTATATTCAGATATCAACTGAAACGAGTTTCACTCACTCATTCAATGAATTAAGCTACATTCCTTGATTCAGTGAAATGTTTCTCACACACTCATATATTGAATCAACCTACATTCATGCATTGAATCAAACGAGTTTCAAAAACTAACTCAATGAATTAAACGATATTGTTGACGCAGTGAAAGGTGTTGTATTCATTCAGTCGAACAGACTACATTCCATGAAAAGTTTTTCACTGAATCATTTAAAGAATGAAGCTACATTCCTTGATTCAGTGAAATGACATGCACACACTGATTCATTGAATCAACCTACATTCATGCATTCAATGAAACTAAACTCACGCATTCATTCAAAGAAACAAACTTCATTCTTGCTTAAAATGTGTTCACCTGATCTTGTTCATTCCGTGAACCAACGTACATTCAAAGAAAGGTGTTGACTGTCTCATTCAATGAATCGAACTACTATCAATATTTCAGAGAAACAAGTTTCACAAACTGACATTGAATTAAACTACATTGTTGATTCAGTGAAAGGTATTTCACTCACTTAATCAGCGAATTAAACTATATTCAGAGATCAACTGAAACGAATTTCACTCACTCATTCAATTCAGTAAGCGACATTCCTTGATTCAATGCAATGACTTACATACACTCATTCAATAACTTAAACGACATTCATGCATTGAATGCAACTAAACTCACGCATTCATTCAAAGAAACAATCTTCATTCATTCATGCAATGTCTTCAGCTGATCTTGTTCATGCAGTGAATCAAACTACATTTAAAGAAACGGGTTTGACTGTCTCTTTCAATGAATGAAATGTATCAGTACTTAATGGTAACGGGTTTCACAAACTGACTCAATGTATTAAACTACATTGTCTATTCGGTGAAAGGTGTTTCACTCACTTAATCACTGAATCAAACGATATTCAGAGATCAACTGAAACGAGTTTCATTCACTCATTCAATGAATTAAGCTACACTCCTTGATTCAGTGAAATGTTTTTCACACACTCATACATTGAATCAACCTACATTCATGCATTCAATGAAAGTAAACTCCCGCATTCACTCAAAAAAACTAACTTCATTCTTGCTTGAAATGACTTTACCTGATCTTGTTCATTCCCTTAACCAACGTACTTTCAAAGAAAGGTGTTGACTGTCTCATTCATTAATCGAACTACTATCAGTCCTTCAGGGAAAGAAGTTTCACAAGCTGACAATGAACTAAACTGCATTGTTGATTCAGTGAAAGGTGTTTCAGTCATTTAATCAGTGTATCAAACTATATTCAGATATCAACTGAAACGAGTTTCACTCACTCATTCAATGAATTAAGCTACATTCCTTGATTCAGTGAAATGTTTCTCACGCACTCATATATTGAATCAACCTACATTCATGCATTGAATCAAACGAGTTTCAAAAACTAACGCAATGAATTAAACTATATTGTTGATGCAGTGTAAGTTGTTGTATTCATTCAGTGGAACAGACTACATTCATAGATTCCATGAAACGTTTTTCACTGACTCATTCAAAGAATTAAGCTACATCCTTGATTCAGTGAAATGACATGCACACACTGATTCATTGAATCAACCTACATTCATGCATTCAACGAAACTAAACTCCCGCATTCATTCAAAGAACCTCACTTCATTCTTGCTTGCAAGGACTTTACCTGATCTTGTTCATTCCCTGAACCACGTACCTTCAAAGTAAGGTGTTGACTGTCTCATTCAGTGAACCGAAATACTATCAATACTTCAGGGAAACAAATTTCACAAACTGACAATGAATAAACTACATTGTTGATTCAGTGAACGTTGTTTCACTCACTTAATCAGTGAATCAAACTATATTCAGAGATCAACTGAAACGAGGGTCACTCACTCATTCAATGAATTAAGCTACATTCCTTGATTCAGTTAAATGCCTTTCACACACTCATTCAAGAAATTAAACAAGATTCATGCATTGAATAAAATTAAACTCACGCATTCATTCAAAGAAACAAACTTCATTCATACATGCAAAGGCTGCAGTTGTTCTTGTTCATGCAGTGAATCAAACTACTTTGAAAGAGACGGGTTTGACTGTCTCTTTCAATGAATCAAACTACTATCAATACTTCATGGTAACGAGTTACACAAACTCACTCAATGAATTAAACTGCATTGTTGATTCCGTGAAAGGTGTTTCACTCACTTAATCAGTGAATCAAACTATATTCAGAGATCAACTGAAACGAGTTTCACTCACTCATTCAATGAATTAAGCCACATTCCTTGATTCAGTGAAATGTTTTTCACACACTCATTCATTGATTCAACCTACATTCATGGATTCAATGAAAGTAAACTCCCGCATTCATTCAAAGAAACTCACTTCATTCTTGCTTGCAATGACTTTACCTGATCTTGCTCATTCACTGAACTAACGTACCTTCAAAGAAAGGTGTTGACTGTCTCATTCAATGAATCGAACTACTCTCAATACTTCAGGGAAACAAGTTTCACAAACTGACAATGAATTAAACTACATTGTTGATTCCGTGAAAGGTGTTTCACTCACTTAATCAGTGAATCAAACTATATTCGGAGATCAACTGAAACGAGTTTCACTCACTCATTCTATGAATTAAGCTACATTCCTTGATTCAGTGAAATGTTTTCCACACACTCATTTATTGAATCAACCTACATTCATGTATTCACTGAAAGTAAACTCCCGCATTCTTTCAAAGAAACAACTTCATTCTTGCTTGCAATGACTTTACCTGATCTTGTTCATTCCCTGAACCACGTACCTTCAAAGTAAGGTGTTGACTGTCTCATTCAGTGAACCGAAATACTATCAATACTTCAGGGAAACAAATTTCACAAACTGACAATGAATAAACTACATTGTTGATTCAGTGAACGTTGTTTCACTCACTTAATCAGTGAATCAAACTATATTCAGACATCAACTGAAACGAGGGTCACTCACTCATTCAATGAATTAAGCTACATTCCTTGATTCAGTTAAATGCCTTTCACACACTCATTCAAGAAATTAAACAAGATTCATGCATTGAATAAAATTAAACTCACGCATTCATTCAAAGAAACAAACTTCATTCATACATGAAAAGGCTACAGTTGTTCTTGTTCATGCAGTGAATCAAACTACTTTGAAAAAGACGGGTTTGACTGTCTCTTTCAATGAATCAAACTACTATCAATACTTCATGGTAACGAGTTACACAAACTCACTCAATGAATTAAACTGCATTGTTGATTCCGTGAAAGGTGTTTCACTCACTTAATCAGTGAATCAAACTATATTCAGAGATCAACTGAAACGAGTTTCACTCACTCATTCAATGAATTAAGCCACATTCCTTGATTCAGTGAAATGTTTTTCACACACTCATTCATTGATTCAACCTACATTCATGGATTCAATGAAAGTAAACTCCCGCATTCATTCAAAGAAACTCACTTCATTCTTGCTTGCAATGACTTTACCTGATCTTGCTCATTCACTGAACTAACGTACCTTCAAAGAAAGGTGTTGACTGTCTCATTCAATGAATCGAACTACTCTCAATACTTCAGGGAAACAAGTTTCACAAACTGACAATGAATTAAACTACATTGTTGATTCCGTGAAAGGTGTTTCACTCACTTAATCAGTGAATCAAACTATATTCAGAGATCAACTGAAACGAGTTTCACTCACTCATTCTATGAATTAAGCTACATTCCTTGATTCAGTGAAATGTTTTCCACACACTCATATATTGAATCAACCTACATTCATGTATTCACTGAAAGTAAACTCCCGCATTCTTTCAAAGAAACAAACTTCATTCTTGCTTGCAATGACTTTACCTGATCTTGTTCATTCCGTTCACCAACGTACATTCAAAGAAAGGTGTTAACTGTTTCATTCATTAATCGAAGTACTATCAATACTTCAGGGAAACACGTTTCACAAACTAACAATGAATTAAACTACATTTTTGATTCAGTGAAAGGTGTTTCACTCATTTAATCAGTGAATCAAACTATATTCAGATATCAACTGAAACGAGTTTCACTCACTCATTCAATGATTTAATCTACATTCCTTGATTCAGTGAAATGACTTTCACACACTCATATATTGAATCAACCTACATTCATGCATTCAATGAAAGTAAACTCCCGCATTAATTCAAAAAACCTAACTTCATTCTTGCTTGAAATGACTTTACCTGATCTTGTTCATTCCCTTAACCAACGTACTTTCAAAGAAAGGTGTTGACTGTCTCATTCATTAATCGAACTACTATCAATCATTCAGGGAAACAAGTTTCACAAACTGACAATGAACTAACCTAAATTGTTGATTCATTGAAAGGTGTTTCACTCATTTAATCAGTGAATCAAACTATATTCAGATATCAACTGAAACGAGTTTCACTCACTCATTCAATGAATTAAGCTACATTCCTTGATTCAGTGAAATGTTTCTCACACACTCATATATTGAATCAACCTACATTCATGCATTGAATCAAACGAGTTTCAAAAACTAACTCAATGAATTAAACGATATTGTTGACGCAGTGAAAGGTGTTGTATTCATTCAGTCGAACAGACTACATTCCATGAAAAGTTTTTCACTGAATCATTTAAAGAATGAAGCTACATTCCTTGATTCAGTGAAATGACATGCACACACTGATTCATTGAATCAACCTACATTCATGCATTCAATGAAACTAAACTCACGCATTCATTCAAAGAAACAAACTTCATTCTTGCTTAAAATGTGTTCACCTGATCTTGTTCATTCCGTGAACCAACGTACATTCAAAGAAAGGTGTTGACTGTCTCATTCAATGAATCGAACTACTATCAATATTTCAGAGAAACAAGTTTCACAAACTGACATTGAATTAAACTACATTGTTGATTCAGTGAAAGGTATTTCACTCACTTAATCAGCGAATCAAACTATATTCAGAGATCAACTGAAACGAATTTCACTCACTCATTCAATTCAGTAAGCGACATTCCTTGATTCAATGCAATGACTTACATACACTCATTCAATAACTTAAACGACATTCATGCATTGAATGCAACTAAACTCACGCATTCATTCAAAGAAACAATCTTCATTCATTCATGCAATGTCTTCAGCTGATCTTGTTCATGCAGTGAATCAAACTACATTTAAAGAAACGGGTTTGACTGTCTCTTTCAATGAATGAAATGTATCAGTACTTAATGGTAACGGGTTTCACAAACTGACTCAATGTATTAAACTACATTGTCGATTCCGTGAAAGGTGTTTCACTCACTTAATCAGTGAATCAAACGATATTCAGAGATCAACTGAAACGAGTTTCATTCACTCATTCAATGAATTAAGCTACACTCCTTGATTCAGTGAAATGTTTTTCACACACTCATACATTGAATCAACCTACATTCATGCATTCAATGAAAGTAAACTCCCGCATTCACTCAAAAAAACTAACTTCATTCTTGCTTGAAATGACTTTACCTGATCTTGTTCATTCCCTTAACCAACGTACTTTCAAAGAAAGGTGTTGACTGTCTCATTCATTAATCGAACTACTATCAATCCTTCAGGGAAAGAAGTTTCACAAACTGACAATGAATTAAACTACATTGTTGATTCAGTGAAAGGTGTTTCACTCATTTAATCAGTGAATCAAACTATATTCAGATATCAACTGAAACGAGTTTCACTCACTCATTCAATGAATTAAGCTACATTCCTTGATTCAGTGAAATGTTTCTCACACACTCATATATTGAATCAACCTACATTCATGCATTGAATCAAACGAGTTTCAAAAACTAACGCAATGAATTAAACGATATTGTTGATGCAGTGAAAGGTGTTGTATTCATTCAGTCGAACAGACTACATTCCATGAAAAGTTTTTCACTGAATCATTTAAAGAATGAAGCTACATTCCTTGATTCAGTGAAATGACATGCACACACTGATTCATTGAATCAACCTACATTCATGCATTCAATGAAACTAAACTCACGCATTCATTCAAAGAAACAAACTTCATTCTTGCTTAAAATGTGTTCACCTGATCTTGTTCATTCCGTGAACCAACGTACATTCAAAGAAAGGTGTTGACTGTCTCATTCAATGAATCGAACTACTATCAATATTTCAGAGAAACAAGTTTCACAAACTGACATTGAATTAAACTACATTGTTGATTCAGTGAAAGGTATTTCACTCACTTAATCAGCGAATTAAACTATATTCAGAGATCAACTGAAACGAATTTCACTCACTCATTCAATTCAGTAAGCGACATTCCTTGATTCAATGCAATGACTTACATACACTCATTCAATAACTTAAACGACATTCATGCATTGAATGCAACTAAACTCACGCATTCATTCAAAGAAACAATCTTCATTCATTCATGCAATGTCTTCAGCTGATCTTGTTCATGCAGTGAATCAAACTACATTTAAAGAAACGGGTTTGACTGTCTCTTTCAATGAATGAAATGTATCAGTACTTAATGGTAACGGGTTTCACAAACTGACTCAATGTATTAAACTACATTGTCTATTCCGTGAAAGGTGTTTCACTCACTTAATCACTGAATCAAACGATATTCAGAGATCAACTGAAACGAGTTTCACTCACTCATTCAATGAATTAAGCTACACTCCTTGATTCAGTGAAATGTTTTTCACACACTCATACATTGAATCAACCTACATTCATGCATTCAATGAAAGTAAACTCCCGCATTCACTCAAAAAAACTAACTTCATTCTTGCTTGAAATGACTTTACCTGATCTTGTTCATTCCCTTAACCAACGTACTTTCAAAGAAAGGTGTTGACTGTCTCATTCATTAATCGAACTACTATCAGTCCTTCAGGGAAAGAAGTTTCACAAGCTGACAATGAACTAAACTGCATTGTTGATTCAGTGAAAGGTGTTTCAGTCATTTAATCAGTGTATCAAACTATATTCAGATATCAACTGAAACGAGTTTCACTCACTCATTCAATGAATTAAGCTACATTCCTTGATTCAGTGAAATGTTTCTCACGCACTCATATATTGAATCAACCTACATTCATGCATTGAATCAAACGAGTTTCAAAAACTAACGCAATGAATTAAACTATATTGTTGATGCAGTGTAAGTTGTTGTATTCATTCAGTGGAACAGACTACATTCATAGATTCCATGAAACGTTTTTCACTGACTCATTCAAAGAATTAAGCTACATCCTTGATTCAGTGAAATGACATGCACACACTGATTCATTGAATCAACCTACATTCATGCATTCAACGAAACTAAACTCCCGCATTCATTCAAAGAACCTCACTTCATTCTTGCTTGCAAGGACTTTACCTGATCTTGTTCATTCCCTGAACCACGTACCTTCAAAGTAAGGTGTTGACTGTCTCATTCAGTGAACCGAAATACTATCAATACTTCAGGGAAACAAATTTCACAAACTGACAATGAATAAACTACATTGTTGATTCAGTGAACGTTGTTTCACTCACTTAATCAGTGAATCAAACTATATTCAGAGATCAACTGAAACGAGGGTCACTCACTCATTCAATGAATTAAGCTACATTCCTTGATTCAGTTAAATGCCTTTCACACACTCATTCAAGAAATTAAACAAGATTCATGCATTGAATAAAATTAAACTCACGCATTCATTCAAAGAAACAAACTTCATTCATACATGCAAAGGCTGCAGTTGTTCTTGTTCATGCAGTGAATCAAACTACTTTGAAAGAGACGGGTTTGACTGTCTCTTTCAATGAATCAAACTACTATCAATACTTCATGGTAACGAGTTACACAAACTCACTCAATGAATTAAACTGCATTGTTGATTCCGTGAAAGGTGTTTCACTCACTTAATCAGTGAATCAAACTATATTCAGAGATCAACTGAAACGAGTTTCACTCACTCATTCAATGAATTAAGCCACATTCCTTGATTCAGTGAAATGTTTTTCACACACTCATTCATTGATTCAACCTACATTCATGGATTCAATGAAAGTAAACTCCCGCATTCATTCAAAGAAACTCACTTCATTCTTGCTTGCAATGACTTTACCTGATCTTGCTCATTCACTGAACTAACGTACCTTCAAAGAAAGGTGTTGACTGTCTCATTCAATGAATCGAACTACTCTCAATACTTCAGGGAAACAAGTTTCACAAACTGACAATGAATTAAACTACATTGTTGATTCCGTGAAAGGTGTTTCACTCACTTAATCAGTGAATCAAACTATATTCGGAGATCAACTGAAACGAGTTTCACTCACTCATTCTATGAATTAAGCTACATTCCTTGATTCAGTGAAATGTTTTCCACACACTCATTTATTGAATCAACCTACATTCATGTATTCACTGAAAGTAAACTCCCGCATTCTTTCAAAGAAACAAACTTCATTCTTGCTTGCAATGACTTTACCTGATCTTGTTCATTCCCTGAACCACGTACCTTCAAAGTAAGGTGTTGACTGTCTCATTCAGTGAACCGAAATACTATCAATACTTCAGGGAAACAAATTTCACAAACTGACAATGAATAAACTACATTGTTGATTCAGTGAACGTTGTTTCACTCACTTAATCAGTGAATCAAACTATATTCAGAGATCAACTGAAACGAGTTTCACTCACTCATTCAATGAATTAAGCTACATTCCTTGATTCAGTTAAATGCCTTTCACACACTCATTCAAGAAATTAAACAAGATTCATGCATTGAATAAAATTAAACTCACGCATTCATTCAAAGAAACAAACTTCATTCATACATGAAAAGGCTACAGTTGTTCTTGTTCATGCAGTGAATCAAACTACTTTGAAAAAGACGGGTTTGACTGTCTCTTTCAATGAATCAAACTACTATCAATACTTCATGGTAACGAGTTACACAAACTCACTCAATGAATTAAACTGCATTGTTGATTCCGTGAAAGGTGTTTCACTCACTTAATCAGTGAATCAAACTATATTCAGAGATCAACTGAAACGAGTTTCACTCACTCATTCAATGAATTAAGCCACATTCCTTGATTCAGTGAAATGTTTTTCACACACTCATTCATTGATTCAACCTACATTCATGGATTCAATGAAAGTAAACTCCCGCATTCATTCAAAGAAACTCACTTCATTCTTGCTTGCAATGACTTTACCTGATCTTGCTCATTCACTGAACTAACGTACCTTCAAAGAAAGGTGTTGACTGTCTCATTCAATGAATCGAACTACTCTCAATACTTCAGGGAAACAAGTTTCACAAACTGACAATGAATTAAACTACATTGTTGATTCCGTGAAAGGTGTTTCACTCACTTAATCAGTGAATCAAACTATATTCGGAGATCAACTGAAACGAGTTTCACTCACTCATTCAATGAATTAAGCTACATTCCTTGATTCAGTGAAATGTTTTCCACACACTCATATATTGAATCAACCTACATTCATGTATTCACTGAAAGTAAACTCCCGCATTCTTTCAAAGAAACAAACTTCATTCTTGCTTGCAATGACTTTACCTGATCTTGTTCATTCCCTTAACCAACGTACATTCAAAGAAAGGTGTTAACCGTTTCATTCATTAATCGAAGTACTATCATTACTTCAGGGAAACACGTTTCACAAACTAACAATGAATTAAACTACATTTTTGATTCAGTGAAAGGTGTTTCACTCATTTAATCAGTGAATCAAACTATATTCAGATATCAACTGAAACGAGTTTCACTCACTCATTCAATGATTTAATCTACATTCCTTGATTCAGTGAAATGACTTTCACACACTCATATATTGAATCAACCTACATTCATGCATTCAATGAAAGTAAACTCCCGCATTCATTCAAAAAACCTAACTTCATTCTTGCTTGAAATGACTTTACCTGATCTTGTTCATTCCCTTAACCAACGTACTTTCAAAGAAAGGTGTTGACTGTCTCATTCATTAATCGAACTACTATCAATCATTCAGGGAAACAAGTTACACAAACTGGCAATGAACTAAACTACATTGTTGATTCAGTGAAAGGTGTTTCACTCATTTAATCAGTGAATCAAACTATATTCAGATATCAACTGAAACGAGTTTCACTCACTCATTCAATGAATTAAGCTACATTCCTTGATTCAGTGAAATGTTTCTCACACACTCATATATTGAATCAAACTACATTCATGCATTGAATCAAACGAGTTTCAAAAACTAACTCAATGAATTAAACGATATTGTTGATGCAGTGAAAGGTGTTGTATTCATTCAGTCGAACAGAATGAAAGGTTTTTCACTGAATCATTTAAAGAATGAAGCTACATTCCTTGATTCAGTGAAATGACATGCACACACTGATTCATTGAATCAACCTACATTCATGCATTCAATGAAACTAAACTCACGCATTCATTCAAAGAAACAAACTTCATTCTTGCTTAAAATGTGTTCACCTGATCTTGTTCATTCCGTGAACCAACGTACATTCAAAGAAAGGTGTTGACTGTCTCATTCAATGAATCGAACTACTATCAATATTTCAGAGAAACAAGTTTCACAAACTGACATTGAATTAAACTACATTGTTGATTCAGTGAAAGGTGTTTCACTCACTTAATCAGCGAATCAAACTATATTCAGAGATCAACTGAAACGAATTTCACTCACTCATTCAATTCAGTAAGCGACATTCCTTGATTCAATGAAATGACTTACATACACTCATTCAATAACTTAAACGACATTCATGCATTGAATGCAACTAAACTCACGCATTCATTCAAAGAAACAATCTTCATTCATTCATGCAATGTCTTCAGCTGATCTTGTTCATGCAGTGAATCAAACTACATTTAAAGAAACGGGTTTGACTGTCTCTTTCAATGAATGAAATGTATCAGTACTTAATGGTAACGGGTTTCACAAACTGACTCAATGTATTAAACTACATTGTTGATTCCGTGAAAGGTGTTTCACTCACTTAATCAGTGAATCAAACTATATTCAGAGATCAACTGAAACGAGTTTCACTCACTCATTCAATGAATTAAGCTACATTCCTTGATTCAGTGAAATGTTTTTCACACACTCATACATTGAATCAACCTACATTCATGCATTCAATGAAAGTAAACTCCCGCATTCATTCAAAAAAACTAACTTCATTCTTGCTTGAAATGACTTTACCTGATCTTGTTCATTCCCTTAACCAACGTACTTTCAAAGAAAGGTGTTGACTGTCTCATTCATTAATCGAACTACTATCAATCCTTCAGGGAAAGAAGTTTCACAAACTGACAATGAATTAAACTACATTGTTGATTCAGTGAAAGGTGTTTCACTCACTTAATCAGTGAATCAAACTATATTCAGATATCAACTGAAACGAGTTTCACTCACTCATTCAATGAATTAAGCTACATTCCTTGATTCAGTGAAATGTTTCTCACACACTCATATATTGAATCAACCTACATTCATGCATTGAATCAAACGAGTTTCAAAAACTAACGCAATGAATTAAACGATATTGTTGACGCAGTGAAAGGTGTTGTATTCATTCAGTCGAACAGACTACATTCCATGAAAAGTTTTTCACTGAATCATTTAAAGAATGAAGCTACATTCCTTGATTCAGTGAAATGACATGCACACACTGATTCATTGAATCAACCTACATTCATGCATTCAATGAAACTAAACTCACGCATTCATTCAAAGAAACAAACTTCATTCTTGCTTAAAATGTGTTCACCTGATCTTGTTCATTCCGTGAACCAACGTACATTCAAAGAAAGGTGTTGACTGTCTCATTCAATGAATCGAACTACTATCAATATTTCAGAGAAACAAGTTTCACAAACTGACAATGAATTAAACTACATTGTTGATTCAGTGAAAGGTGTTTCACTCACTTAATCAGTGAATCAAACTATATTCAGAGATCAACTGAAACGAATTTCACTCACTCATTCAATTCAGTAAGCGACATTCCTTGATTCAATGAAATGACTTACATACACTCATTCAATAACTTAAACGACATTCATGCATTGAATGCAACTAAACTCACGCATTCATTCAAAGAAACAATCTTCATTCATTCATGCAATGTCTTCAGCTGATCTTGTTCATGCAGTGAATCAAACTACATTTAAAGAAACGGGTTTGACTGTCTCTTTCAATGAATGAAATGTATCAGTACTTAATGGTAACGGGTTTCACAAACTGACTCAATGTATTAAACTACATTGTTGATTCCGTGAAAGGTGTTTCACTCACTTAATCACTGAATCAAACGATATTCAGAGATCAACTGAAACGAGTTTCACTCACTCATTCAATGAATTAAGCTACATTCCTTGATTCAGTGAAATGTTTTTCACACACTCATACATTGAATCAACCTACATTCATGCATTCAATGAAAGTAAACTCCCGCATTCACTCAAAAAAACTAACTTCATTCTTGCTTGAAATGACTTTACCTGATCTTGTTCATTCCCTTAACCAACGTACTTTCAAAGAAAGGTGTTGACTGTCTCATTCATTAATCGAACTACTATCAATCCTTCAGGGAAAGAAGTTTCACAAGCTGACAATGAACTAAACTGCATTGTTGATTCAGTGAAAGGTGTTTCACTCATTTAATCAGTGTATCAAACTATATTCAGATATCAACTGAAACGAGTTTCACTCACTCATTCAATGAATTAAGCTACATTCCTTGATTCAGTGAAATGTTTCTCACGCACTCATATATTGAATCAACCTACATTCATGCATTGAATCAAACGAGTTTCAAAAACTAACGCAATGAATTAAACTATATTGTTGATGCAGTGTAAGTTGTTGTATTCATTCAGTGGAACAGACTACATTCATAGATTCCATGAAACGTTTTTCACTGACTCATTCAAAGAATTAAGCTACATCCTTGATTCAGTGAAATGACATGCACACACTGATTCATTGAATCAACCTACATTCATGCATTCAACGAAACTAAACTCCCGCATTCATTCAAAGAACCTCACTTCATTCTTGCTTGCAAGGACTTTACCTGATCTTGTTCATTCCCTGAACCACGTACCTTCAAAGTAAGGTGTTGACTGTCTCATTCAGTGAACCGAAATACTATCAATACTTCAGGGAAACAAATTTCACAAACTGACAATGAATAAACTACATTGTTGATTCAGTGAACGTTGTTTCACTCACTTAATCAGTGAATCAAACTATATTCAGAGATCAACTGAAACGAGGGTCACTCACTCATTCAATGAATTAAGCTACATTCCTTGATTCAGTTAAATGCCTTTCACACACTCATTCAAGAAATTAAACAAGATTCATGCATTGAATAAAATTAAACTCACGCATTCATTCAAAGAAACAAACTTCATTCATACATGCAAAGGCTTCAGTTGTTCTTGTTCATGCAGTGAATCAAACTACTTTGAAAGAGACGGGTTTGACTGTCTCTTTCAATGAATCAAACTACTATCAATACTTCATGGTAACGAGTTACACAAACTCACTCAATGAATTAAACTGCATTGTTGATTCCGTGAAAGGTGTTTCACTCACTTAATCAGTGAATCAAACTATATTCAGAGATCAACTGAAACGAGTTTCACTCACTCATTCAATGAATTAAGCCACATTCCTTGATTCAGTGAAATGTTTTTCACACACTCATTCATTGATTCAACCTACATTCATGGATTCAATGAAAGTAAACTCCCGCATTCATTCAAAGAAACTCACTTCATTCTTGCTTGCAATGACTTTACCTGATCTTGCTCATTCACTGAACTAACGTACCTTCAAAGAAAGGTGTTGACTGTCTCATTCAATGAATCGAACTACTCTCAATACTTCAGGGAAACAAGTTTCACAAACTGACAATGAATTAAACTACATTGTTGATTCCGTGAAAGGTGTTTCACTCACTTAATCAGTGAATCAAACTATATTCGGAGATCAACTGAAACGAGTTTCACTCACTCATTCTATGAATTAAGCTACATTCCTTGATTCAGTGAAATGTTTTCCACACACTCATTTATTGAATCAACCTACATTCATGTATTCACTGAAAGTAAACTCCCGCATTCTTTCAAAGAAACAAACTTCATTCTTGCTTGCAATGACTTTACCTGATCTTGTTCATTCCCTGAACCACGTACCTTCAAAGTAAGGTGTTGACTGTCTCATTCAGTGAACCGAAATACTATCAATACTTCAGGGAAACAAATTTCACAAACTGACAATGAATAAACTACATTGTTGATTCAGTGAACGTTGTTTCACTCACTTAATCAGTGAATCAAACTATATTCAGAGATCAACTGAAACGAGGGTCACTCACTCATTCAATGAATTAAGCTACATTCCTTGATTCAGTTAAATGCCTTTCACACACTCATTCAAGAAATTAAACAAGATTCATGCATTGAATAAAATTAAACTCACGCATTCATTCAAAGAAACAAACTTCATTCATACATGAAAAGGCTACAGTTGTTCTTGTTCATGCAGTGAATCAAACTACTTTGAAAAAGACGGGTTTGACTGTCTCTTTCAATGAATCAAACTACTATCAATACTTCATGGTAACGAGTTACACAAACTCACTCAATGAATTAAACTGCATTGTTGATTCCGTGAAAGGTGTTTCACTCACTTAATCAGTGAATCAAACTATATTCAGAGATCAACTGAAACGAGTTTCACTCACTCATTCAATGAATTAAGCCACATTCCTTGATTCAGTGAAATGTTTTTCACACACTCATTCATTGATTCAACCTACATTCATGGATTCAATGAAAGTAAACTCCCGCATTCATTCAAAGAAACTCACTTCATTCTTGCTTGCAATGACTTTACCTGATCTTGCTCATTCACTGAACTAACGTACCTTCAAAGAAAGGTGTTGACTGTCTCATTCAATGAATCGAACTACTCTCAATACTTCAGGGAAACAAGTTTCACAAACTGACAATGAATTAAACTACATTGTTGATTCCGTGAAAGGTGTTTCACTCACTTAATCAGTGAATCAAACTATATTCGGAGATCAACTGAAACGAGTTTCACTCACTCATTCTATGAATTAAGCTACATTCCTTGATTCAGTGAAATGTTTTCCACACACTCATATATTGAATCAACCTACATTCATGTATTCACTGAAAGTAAACTCCCGCATTCTTTCAAAGAAACAAACTTCATTCTTGCTTGCAATGACTTTACCTGATCTTGTTCATTCCCTTAACCAACGTACATTCAAAGAAAGGTGTTAACCGTTTCATTCATTAATCGAAGTACTATCATTACTTCAGGGAAACACGTTTCACAAACTAACAATGAATTAAACTACATTTTTGATTCAGTGAAAGGTGTTTCACTCATTTAATCAGTGAATCAAACTATATTCAGATATCAACTGAAACGAGTTTCACTCACTCATTCAATGATTTAATCTACATTCCTTGATTCAGTGAAATGACTTTCACACACTCATATATTGAATCAACCTACATTCATGCATTCAATGAAAGTAAACTCCCGCATTCATTCAAAAAACCTAACTTCATTCTTGCTTGAAATGACTTTACCTGATCTTGTTCATTCCCTTAACCAACGTACTTTCAAAGAAAGGTGTTGACTGTCTCATTCATTAATCGAACTACTATCAATCATTCAGGGAAACAAGTTACACAAACTGGCAATGAACTAAACTACATTGTTGATTCAGTGAAAGGTGTTTCACTCATTTAATCAGTGAATCAAACTATATTCAGATATCAACTGAAACGAGTTTCACTCACTCATTCAATGAATTAAGCTACATTCCTTGATTCAGTGAAATGTTTCTCACACACTCATATATTGAATCAACCTAAATTCATGCATTGAATCAAACGAGTTTCAAAAACTAACTCAATGAATTAAACGATATTGTTGATGCAGTGAAAGGTGTTGTATTCATTCAGTCGAACAGAATGAAAGGTTTTTCACTGAATCATTTAAAGAATGAAGCTACATTCCTTGATTCAGTGAAATGACATGCACACACTGATTCATTGAATCAACCTACATTCATGCATTCAATGAAACTAAACTCACGCATTCATTCAAAGAAACAAACTTCATTCTTGCTTAAAATGTGTTCACCTGATCTTGTTCATTCCGTGAACCAACGTACATTCAAAGAAAGGTGTTGACTGTCTCATTCAATGAATCGAACTACTATCAATATTTCAGAGAAACAAGTTTCACAAACTGACATTGAATTAAACTACATTGTTGATTCAGTGAAAGGTATTTCACTCACTTAATCAGCGAATCAAACTATATTCAGAGATCAACTGAAACGAATTTCACTCACTCATTCAATTCAGTAAGCGACATTCCTTGATTCAATGCAATGACTTACATACACTCATTCAATAACTTAAACGACATTCATGCATTGAATGCAACTAAACTCACGCATTCATTCAAAGAAACAATCTTCATTCATTCATGCAATGTCTTCAGCTGATCTTGTTCATGCAGTGAATCAAACTTCATTTAAAGAAACGGGTTTGACTGTCTCTTTCAATGAATGAAATGTATCAGTACTTAATGGTAACGGGTTTCACAAACTGACTCAATGTATTAAACTACATTGTCGATTCCGTGAAAGGTGTTTCACTCACTTAATCAGTGAATCAAACGATATTCAGAGATCAACTGAAACGAGTTTCATTCACTCATTCAACGAATTAAGCTACACTCCTTGATTCAGTGAAATGTTTTTCACACACTCATACATTGAATCAACCTACATTCATGCATTCAATGAAAGTAAACTCCCGCATTCACTCAAAAAAACTAACTTCATTCTTGCTTGAAATGACTTTACCTGATCTTGTTCATTCCCTTAACCAACGTACTTTCAAAGAAAGGTGTTGACTGTCTCATTCATTAATCGAACTACTATCAGTCCTTCAGGGAAAGAAGTTTCACAAACTGACAATGAACTAAACTGCATTGTTGATTCAGTGAAAGGTGTTTCAGTCATTTAATCAGTGAATCAAACTATATTCAGATATCAACTGAAACGAGTTTCACTCACTCATTCAATGAATTAAGCTACATTCCTTGATTCAGTGAAATGTTTCTCACACACTCATATATTGAATCAACCTACATTCATGCATTGAATCAAACGAGTGTCAAAAACTAACGCAATGAATTAAACTATATTGTTGATGCAGTGTAAGTTGTTGTATTCATTCAGTGGAACAGACTACATTCATAGATTCCATGAAACGTTTTTCACTGACTCATTCAAAGAATTAAGCTACATCCTTGATTCAGTGAAATGACATGCACACACTGATTCATTGAATCAACCTACATTCATGCATTCAACGAAACTAAACTCCCGCATTCATTCAAAGAACCTCACTTCATTCTTGCTTGCAAGGACTTTACCTGATCTTGTTCATTCCCTGAACCACGTACCTTCAAAGTAAGGTGTTGACTGTCTCATTCAGTGAACCGAAATACTATCAATACTTCAGGGAAACAAATTTCACAAACTGACAATGAATAAACTACATTGTTGATTCAGTGAACGTTGTTTCACTCACTTAATCAGTGAATCAAACTATATTCAGAGATCAACTGAAACGAGGGTCACTCACTCATTCAATGAATTAAGCTACATTCCTTGATTCAGTTAAATGCCTTTCACACACTCATTCAAGAAATTAAACAAGATTCATGCATTGAATAAAATTAAACTCACGCATTCATTCAAAGAAACAAACTTCATTCATACATGCAAAGGCTGCAGTTGTTCTTGTTCATGCAGTGAATCAAACTACTTTGAAAGAGACGGGTTTGACTGTCTCTTTCAATGAATCAAACTACTATCAATACTTCATGGTAACGAGTTACACAAACTCACTCAATGAATTAAACTGCATTGTTGATTCCGTGAAAGGTGTTTCACTCACTTAATCAGTGAATCAAACTATATTCAGAGATCAACTGAAACGAGTTTCACTCACTCATTCAATGAATTAAGCCACGTTCCTTGATTCAGTGAAATGTTTTTCACACACTCATTCATTGATTCAACCTACATTCATGGATTCAATGAAAGTAAACTCCCGCATTCATTCAAAGAAACTCACTTCATTCTTGCTTGCAATGACTTTACCTGATCTTGCTCATTCACTGAACTAACGTACCTTCAAAGAAAGGTGTTGACTGTCTCATTCAATGAATCGAACTACTCTCAATACTTCAGGGAAACAAGTTTCACAAACTGACAATGAATTAAACTACATTGTTGATTCCGTGAAAGGTGTTTCACTCACTTAATCAGTGAATCAAACTATATTCGGAGATCAACTGAAACGAGTTTCACTCACTCATTCTATGAATTAAGCTACATTCCTTGATTCAGTGAAATGTTTTCCACACACTCATTTATTGAATCAACCTACATTCATGTATTCACTGAAAGTAAACTCCCGCATTCTTTCAAAGAAACAAACTTCATTCTTGCTTGCAATGACTTTACCTGATCTTGTTCATTCCCTGAACCACGTACCTTCAAAGTAAGGTGTTGACTGTCTCATTCAGTGAACCGAAATACTATCAATACTTCAGGGAAACAAATTTCACAAACTGACAATGAATAAACTACATTGTTGATTCAGTGAACGTTGTTTCACTCACTTAATCAGTGAATCAAACTATATTCAGAGATCAACTGAAACGAGGGTCACTCACTCATTCAATGAATTAAGCTACATTCCTTGATTCAGTTAAATGCCTTTCACACACTCATTCAAGAAATTAAACAAGATTCATGCATTGAATAAAATTAAACTCACGCATTCATTCAAAGAAACAAACTTCATTCATACATGAAAAGGCTACAGTTGTTCTTGTTCATGCAGTGAATCAAACTACTTTGAAAAAGACGGGTTTGACTGTCTCTTTCAATGAATCAAACTACTATCAATACTTCATGGTAACGAGTTACACAAACTCACTCAATGAATTAAACTGCATTGTTGATTCCGTGAAAGGTGTTTCACTCACTTAATCAGTGAATCAATCTATATTCAGAGATCAACTGAAACGAGTTTCACTCACTCATTCAATGAATTAAGCCACATTCCTTGATTCAGTGAAATGTTTTTCACACACTCATTCATTGATTCAACCTACATTCATGGATTCAATGAAAGTAAACTCCCGCATTCATTCAAAGAAACTCACTTCATTCTTGCTTGCAATGACTTTACCTGATCTTGCTCATTCACTGAACTAACGTACCTTCAAAGAAAGGTGTTGACTGTCTCATTCAATGAATCGAACTACTCTCAATACTTCAGGGAAACAAGTTTCACAAACTGACAATGAATTAAACTACATTGTTGATTCCGTGAAAGGTGTTTCACTCACTTAATCAGTGAATCAAACTATATTCGGAGATCAACTGAAACGAGTTTCACTCACTCATTCTATGAATTAAGCTACATTCCTTGATTCAGTGAAATGTTTTCCACACACTCATATATTGAATCAACCTACATTCATGTATTCACTGAAAGTAAACTCCCGCATTCTTTCAAAGAAACAAACTTCATTCTTGCTTGCAATGACTTTACCTGATCTTGTTCATTCCGTTAACCAACGTACATTCAAAGAAAGGTGTTAACTGTTTCATTCATTAATCGAAGTACTATCAATACTTCAGGGAAACACGTTTCACAAACTAACAATGAATTAAACTACATTTTTGATTCAGTGAAAGGTGTTTCACTCATTTAATCAGTGAATCAAACTATATTCAGATATCAACTGAAACGAGTTTCACTCACTCATTCAATGATTTAATCTACATTCCTTGATTCAGTGAAATGACTTTCACACACTCATATATTGAATCAACCTACATTCATGCATTCAATGAAAGTAAACTCCCGCATTCATTCAAAAAACCTAACTTCATTCTTGCTTGAAATGACTTTACCTGATCTTGTTCATTCCCTTAACCAACGTACTTTCAAAGAAAGGCGTTGACTGTCTCATTCATTAATCGAACTACTATCAATCATTCAGGGAAACAAGTTTCACAAACTGACAATGAACTAACCTAAATTGTTGATTCATTGAAAGGTGTTTCACTCATTTAATCAGTGAATCAAACTATATTCAGATATCAACTGAAACGAGTTTCACTCACTCATTCAATGAATTAAGCTACATTCCTTGATTCAGTGAAATGTTTCTCACACACTCATATATTGAATCAACCTACATTCATGCATTGAATCAAACGAGTTTCAAAAACTAACTCAATGAATTAAACGATATTGTTGACGCAGTGAAAGGTGTTGTATTCATTCAGTCGAACAGACTACATTCCGTGAAAAGTTTTTCAATGAATCATTTAAAGAATGAAGCTACATTCCTTGATTCAGTGAAATGACATGCACACACTGATTCATTGAATCAACCTACATTCATGCATTCAATGAAACTAAACTCACGCATTCATTCAAAGAAACAAACTTCATTCTTGCTTAAAATGTGTTCACCTGATCTTGTTCATTCCGTGAACCAACGTACATTCAAAGAAAGGTGTTGACTGTCTCATTCAATGATTCGAACTACTATCAATATTTCAGAGAAACAAGTTTCACAAACTGACATTGAATTAAACTACATTGTTGATTCAGTGAAAGGTATTTCACTCACTTAATCAGCGAATCAAACTATATTCAGAGATCAACTGAAACGAATTTCACTCACTCATTCAATTCAGTAAGCGACATTCCTTGATTCAATGCAATGACTTACATACACTCATTCAATAACTTAAACGACATTCATGCATTGAATGCAACTAATCTCACGCATTCATTCAAAGAAACAATCTTCATTCATTCATGCAATGTCTTCAGCTGATCTTGTTCATGCAGTGAATCAAACTACATTTAAAGAAACGGGTTTGACTGTCTCTTTCAATGAATGAAATGTATCAGTACTTAATGGTAACGGGTTTCACAAACTGACTCAATGTATTAAACTACATTGTCGATTCCGTGAAAGGTGTTTCACTCACTTAATCAGTGAATCAAACGATATTCAGAGATCAACTGAAACGAGTTTCATTCACTCATTCAATGAATTAAGCTACACTCCTTGATTCAGTGAAATGTTTTTCACACACTCATACATTGAATCAACCTACATTCATGCATTCAATGAAAGTAAACTCCCGCATTCACTCAAAAAAACTAACTTCATTCTTGCTTGAAATGACTTTACCTGATCTTGTTCATTCCCTTAACCAACGTACTTTCAAAGAAAGGTGTTGACTGTCTCATTCATTAATCGAACTACTATCAGTCCTTCAGGGAAAGAAGTTTCACAAACTGACAATGAACTAAACTGCATTGTTGATTCAGTGAAAGGTGTTTCAGTCATTTAATCAGTGAATCAAACTATATTCAGATATCAACTGAAACGAGTTTCACTCACTCATTCAATGAATTAAGCTACATTCCTTGATTCAGTGAAATGTTTCTCACACACTCATATATTGAATCAACCTACATTCATGCATTGAATCAAACGAGTTTCAAAAACTAACGCAATGAATTAAACTATATTGTTGATGCAGTGTAAGTTGTTGTATTCATTCAGTGGAACAGACTACATTCATAGATTCCATGAAACGTTTTTCACTGACTCATTCAAAGAATTAAGCTACATCCTTGATTCAGTGAAATGACATGCACACACTGATTCATTGAATCAACCTACATTCATGCATTCAACGAAACTAAACTCCCGCATTCATTCAAAGAAACAAACTTCATTCTTGCTTGCAAGGACTTTACCTGATCTTGTTCATTCCCTGAACCACGTACCTTCAAAGTAAGGTGTTGACTGTCTCATTCAGTGAACCGAAATACTATCAATACTTCAGGGAAACAAATTTCACAAACTGACAATGAATAAACTACATTGTTGATTCAGTGAACGTTGTTTCACTCACTTAATCAGTGAATCAAACTATATTCAGAGATCAACTGAAACGAGGGTCACTCACTCATTCAATGAATTAAGCTACATTCCTTGATTCAGTTAAATGCCTTTCACACACTCATTCAAGAAATTAAACAAGATTCATGCATTGAATAAAATTAAACTCACGCATTCATTCAAAGAAACAAACTTCATTCATACATGCAAAGGCTACAGTTGTTCTTGTTCATGCAGTGAATCAAACTACTTTGAAAGAGACGGGTTTGACTGTCTCTTTCAATGAATCAAACTACTATCAATACTTCATGGTAACGAGTTACACAAACTCACTCAATGAATTAAACTGCATTGTTGATTCCGTGAAAGGTGTTTCACACACTTAATCAGTGAATCAAACTATATTCAGAGATCAACTGAAACGAGTTTCACTCACTCATTCAATGAATTAAGCCACATTCCTTGATTCAGTGAAATGTTTTTCACACACTCATTCATTGATTCAACCTACATTCATGGATTCAATGAAAGTAAACTCCCGCATTCATTCAAAGAAACTCACTTCATTCTTGCTTGCAATGACTTTACCTGATCTTGCTCATTCACTGAACTAACGTACCTTCAAAGAAAGGTGTTGACTGTCTCATTCAATGAATCGAACTACTCTCAATACTTCAGGGAAACAAGTTTCACAAACTGACAATGAATTAAACTACATTGTTGATTCCGTGAAAGGTGTTTCACTCACTTAATCAGTGAATCAAACTATATTCGGAGATCAACTGAAACGAGTTTCACTCACTCATTCTATGAATTAAGCTACATTCCTTGATTCAGTGAAATGTTTTCCACACACTCATATATTGAATCAACCTACATTCATGTATTCACTGAAAGTAAACTCCCGCATTCTTTCAAAGAAACAAACTTCATTCTTGCTTGCAATGACTTTACCTGATCTTGTTCATTCCCTTAACCAACGTACATTCAAAGAAAGGTGTTAACCGTTTCATTCATTAATCGAAGTACTATCATTACTTCAGGGAAACACGTTTCACAAACTAACAATGAATTAAACTACATTTTTGATTCAGTGAAAGGTGTTTCACTCATTTAATCAGTGAATCAAACTATATTCAGATATCAACTGAAACGAGTTTCACTCACTCATTCAATGATTTAATCTACATTCCTTGATTCAGTGAAATGACTTTCACACACTCATATATTGAATCAACCTACATTCATGCATTCAATGAAAGTAAACTCCCGCATTCATTCAAAAAACCTAACTTCATTCTTGCTTGAAATGACTTTACCTGATCTTGTTCATTCCCTTAACCAACGTACTTTCAAAGAAAGGTGTTGACTGTCTCATTCATTAATCGAACTACTATCAATCATTCAGGGAAACAAGTTACACAAACTGGCAATGAACTAAACTACATTGTTGATTCAGTGAAAGGTGTTTCACTCATTTAATCAGTGAATCAAACTATATTCAGATATCAACTGAAACGAGTTTCACTCACTCATTCAATGAATTAAGCTACATTCCTTGATTCAGTGAAATGTTTCTCACACACTCATATATTGAATCAACCTAAATTCATGCATTGAATCAAACGAGTTTCAAAAACTAACTCAATGAATTAAACGATATTGTTGATGCAGTGAAAGGTGTTGTATTCATTCAGTCGAACAGAATGAAAGGTTTTTCACTGAATCATTTAAAGAATGAAGCTACATTCCTTGATTCAGTGAAATGACATGCACACACTGATTCATTGAATCAACCTACATTCATGCATTCAATGAAACTAAACTCACGCATTCATTCAAAGAAACAAACTTCATTCTTGCTTAAAATGTGTTCACCTGATCTTGTTCATTCCGTGAACCAACGTACATTCAAAGAAAGGTGTTGACTGTCTCATTCAATGAATCGAACTACTATCAATATTTCAGAGAAACAAGTTTCACAAACTGACATTGAATTAAACTACATTGTTGATTCAGTGAAAGGTATTTCACTCACTTAATCAGCGAATCAAACTATATTCAGAGATCAACTGAAACGAATTTCACTCACTCATTCAATTCAGTAAGCGACATTCCTTGATTCAATGCAATGACTTACATACACTCATTCAATAACTTAAACGACATTCATGCATTGAATGCAACTAAACTCACGCATTCATTCAAAGAAACAATCTTCATTCATTCATGCAATGTCTTCAGCTGATCTTGTTCATGCAGTGAATCAAACTTCATTTAAAGAAACGGGTTTGACTGTCTCTTTCAATGAATGAAATGTATCAGTACTTAATGGTAACGGGTTTCACAAACTGACTCAATGTATTAAACTACATTGTCGATTCCGTGAAAGGTGTTTCACTCACTTAATCAGTGAATCAAACGATATTCAGAGATCAACTGAAACGAGTTTCATTCACTCATTCAACGAATTAAGCTACACTCCTTGATTCAGTGAAATGTTTTTCACACACTCATACATTGAATCAACCTACATTCATGCATTCAATTAAAGTAAACTCCCGCATTCACTCAAAAAAACTAACTTCATTCTTGCTTGAAATGACTTTACCTGATCTTGTTCATTCCCTTAACCAACGTACTTTCAAAGAAAGGTGTTGACTGTCTCATTCATTAATCGAACTACTATCAGTCCTTCAGGGAAAGAAGTTTCACAAACTGACAATGAACTAAACTGCATTGTTGATTCAGTGAAAGGTGTTTCAGTCATTTAATCAGTGAATCAAACTATATTCAGATATCAACTGAAACGAGTTTCACTCACTCATTCAATGAATTAAGCTACATTCCTTGATTCAGTGAAATGTTTCTCACACACTCATATATTGAATCAACCTACATTCATGCATTGAATCAAACGAGTTTCAAAAACTAACGCAATGAATTAAACTATATTGTTGATGCAGTGTAAGTTGTTGTATTCATTCAGTGGAACAGACTACATTCATAGATTCCATGAAACGTTTTTCACTGACTCATTCAAAGAATTAAGCTACATCCTTGATTCAGTGAAATGACATGCACACACTGATTCATTGAATCAACCTACATTCATGCATTCAACGAAACTAAACTCCCGCATTCATTCAAAGAACCTCACTTCATTCTTGCTTGCAAGGACTTTACCTGATCTTGTTCATTCCCTGAACCACGTACCTTCAAAGTAAGGTGTTGACTGTCTCATTCAGTGAACCGAAATACTATCAATACTTCAGGGAAACAAATTTCACAAACTGACAATGAATAAACTACATTGTTGATTCAGTGAACGTTGTTTCACTCACTTAATCAGTGAATCAAACTATATTCAGAGATCAACTGAAACGAGGGTCACTCACTCATTCAATGAATTAAGCTACATTCCTTGATTCAGTTAAATGCCTTTCACACACTCATTCAAGAAATTAAACAAGATTCATGCATTGAATAAAATTAAACTCACGCATTCATTCAAAGAAACAAACTTCATTCATACATGCAAAGGCTGCAGTTGTTCTTGTTCATGCAGTGAATCAAACTACTTTGAAAGAGACGGGTTTGACTGTCTCTTTCAATGAATCAAACTACTATCAATACTTCATGGTAACGAGTTACACAAACTCACTCAATGAATTAAACTGCATTGTTGATTCCGTGAAAGGTGTTTCACTCACATAATCAGTGAATCAAACTATATTCAGAGATCAACTGAAACGAGTTTCACTCACTCATTCAATGAATTAAGCCACGTTCCTTGATTCAGTGAAATGTTTTTCACACACTCATTCATTGATTCAACCTACATTCATGGATTCAATGAAAGTAAACTCCCGCATTCATTCAAAGAAACTCACTTCATTCTTGCTTGCAATGACTTTACCTGATCTTGCTCATTCACTGAACTAACGTACCTTCAAAGAAAGGTGTTGACTGTCTCATTCAATGAATCGAACTACTCTCAATACTTCAGGGAAACAAGTTTCACAAACTGACAATGAATTAAACTACATTGTTGATTCCGTGAAAGGTGTTTCACTCACTTAATCAGTGAATCAAACTATATTCGGAGATCAACTGAAACGAGTTTCACTCACTCATTCTATGAATTAAGCTACATTCCTTGATTCAGTGAAATGTTTTCCACACACTCATTTATTGAATCAACCTACATTCATGTATTCACTGAAAGTAAACTCCCGCATTCTTTCAAAGAAACAAACTTCATTCTTGCTTGCAATGACTTTACCTGATCTTGTTCATTCCCTGAACCACGTACCTTCAAAGTAAGGTGTTGACTGTCTCATTCAGTGAACCGAAATACTATCAATACTTCAGGGAAACAAATTTCACAAACTGACAATGAATAAACTACATTGTTGATTCAGTGAACGTTGTTTCACTCACTTAATCAGTGAATCAAACTATATTCAGAGATCAACTGAAACGAGGGTCACTCACTCATTCAATGAATTAAGCTACATTCCTTGATTCAGTTAAATGCCTTTCACACACTCATTCAAGAAATTAAACAAGATTCATGCATTGAATAAAATTAAACTCACGCATTCATTCAAAGAAACAAACTTCATTCATACATGAAAAGGCTACAGTTGTTCTTGTTCATGCAGTGAATCAAACTACTTTGAAAAAGACGGGTTTGACTGTCTCTTTCAATGAATCAAACTACTATCAATACTTCATGGTAACGAGTTACACAAACTCACTCAATGAATTAAACTGCATTGTTGATTCCGTGAAAGGTGTTTCACTCACTTAATCAGTGAATCAAACTATATTCAGAGATCAACTGAAACGAGTTTCACTCACTCATTCAATGAATTAAGCCACATTCCTTGATTCAGTGAAATTTTTTTCACACACTCATTCATTGATTCAACCTACATTCATGGATTCAATGAAAGTAAACTCCCGCATTCATTCAAAGAAACAAACTTCATTCTTGCTTGCAATGACTTTACCTGATCTTGTTCATTCCCTTAACCAACGTACATTCAAAGAAAGGTGTTGACTGTCTCATTCATTAATCGAACTACTATCAATACTTCAGGGAAACAAGTTTCACAAACTGACAATGAATTAAACTACATTGTTGATTCAGTGAAAGGTGTTTCACTCATTTAATCAGTGAATCAAACTATATTCAGATATCAACTGAAGCGAGTTTCACTCACTCATTCAATGATTTAAGCTACATTCCTTGATTCAGTGAAATGACTTTCACACACTCATATATTGAATCAACCTACATTCATGCATTCAATGAAAGTAAACTCCCGCATTCATTCAAAAAACCTAACTTCATTCTTGCTTGAAATGACTTTACCTGATCTTGTTCATTCCCTTAACCAACGTACTTTCAAACAAAGGTGTTGACTGTCTCATTCATTAATCGAACTACTATCAATCATTCAGGGAAACAAGTTTCACAAACTGACAATGAACTAAACTACATTGTTGATTCAGTGAAAGGTGTTTCACTCATTTAATCAGTGAATCAAACTATATTCAGATATCAACTGAAACGATTTTCACTCTCTCATTCAATGAATTAAGCAACATTCCTTGATTCAGTGAAATGTTTCTCACACACTCATATATTGAATCAAACTAATTCATGCATTGAATCAAACGAGTTTCAAAAACTAACTCAATGAATTAAACTGTATTGTTGATGCAGTGAAAGGTGTTGTATTCATTCAGTCGAAAAGACTACATTCATAGATTCCATGAAAAGTTTTTCACTGAATCATTTAAAGAATTAAGCTACATTCCTTGATTCAGTGAAATGTTTTCCACACACTCATATATTGAATCAACCTACATTCATGCATTCAATGAAAGTAAACTCCCGCATTCATTCAAAGAAACAAACTTCATTCTTGCTTGCAATGACTTTACCTGATCTTGTTCATTCCCTTAACCAACGTACATTCAAAGAAAGGTGTTAACTGTTTCATTCATTAATCGAACTACTATCAATACTTCAAGGAAACACGTTTCACAAACTAACAATGAATTAAACTACATTTTGATTCA
This sequence comes from Hemiscyllium ocellatum, assembly GCF_020745735.1. Classification (NCBI taxonomy): domain Eukaryota; kingdom Metazoa; phylum Chordata; class Chondrichthyes; order Orectolobiformes; family Hemiscylliidae; genus Hemiscyllium; species Hemiscyllium ocellatum. Next base: position 10,501,608 of record NC_083453.1, on the reverse strand, counting down.
GTGAAAGGTGTTTCACTCATTTAATCAGTGAATCAAACTATATTCAGAGATCAACTGAAGCGAGTTTCACTCACTCATTCAATGATTTAAGCTACATTCCTTGATTCAGTGAAATGACTTTCACACACTCATATATTGAATCAACCTACATTCATGCATTCATTCAAAAAACCTAACTTCATTCTTGCTTGAAATGACTTTACCTGATCTTGTTCATTCCCTTAACCAACGTACTTTCAAAGAAAGGTGTTGACTGTCTCATTCATTAATCGAACTACTATCAATCATTCAGGGAAACAAGTTTCACAAACTGACAATGAACTAACCTACATTGTTGATTCATTGAAAGGTGTTTCACTCATTTAATCAGTGAATCAAACTATATTCAGATATCAACTGAAACGAGTTTCACTCACTCATTCAATGAATTAAGCTACATTCCTTGATTCAGTGAAATGTTTCTCACACACTCATATATTGAATCAACCTACATTCATACATTGAATCAAACGAGTTTCAAAAACTAACTCAATGAATTAAACGATATTGTTGACGCAGTGAAAGGTGTTGTATTCATTCAGTCGAACAGACTACATTCCATGAAAAGTTTTTCACTGAATCATTTAAAGAATGAAGCTACATTCCTTGATTCAGTGAAATGACATGCACACACTGATTCATTGAATCAACCTACATTCATGCATTCAATGAAACTAAACTCACGCATTCATTCAAAGAAACAAACTTCATTCTTGCTTAAAATGTGTTCACCTGATCTTGTTCATTCCGTGAACCAACGTACATTCAAAGAAAGGTGTTGACTGTCTCATTCAATGAATCGAACTACTATCAATCTTTCAGAGAAACAAGTTTCACAAACTGACAATGAATTAAACTACATTGTTGATTCAGTGAAAGGTGTTTCACTCACTTAATCAGTGAATCAAACTATATTCAGAGATCAACTGAAACGAATTTCACTCACTCATTCAATTCAGTAAGCGACATTCCTTGATTCAATGCAATGACTTACATACACTCATTCAATAACTTAAACGACATTCATGCATTGAATGCAACTAAACTCACGCATTCATTCAAAGAAACAATCTTCATTCATTCATGCAATGTCTTCAGCTGATCTTGTTCATGCAGTGAATCAAACTACATTTAAAGAAACGGGTTTGACTGTCTCTTTCAATGAATGAAATCTATCAGTACTTAATGGTAACGGGTTTCACAAACTGACTCAATGTATTAAACTACATTGTTGATTCCGTGAAAGGTGTTTCACTCACTTAATCAGTGAATCAAACTATATTCAGAGATCAACTGAAACGAGTTTCACTCACTCATTCAATGAATTAAGCCACATTCCTTGATTCAGTGAAATGTTTTTCACACACTCATTCATTGATTCAACCTACATTCATGGATTCAATGAAAGTAAACTCCCGCATTCATTCAAAGAAACTCACTTCATTCTTGCTTGCAAAGACTTTACCTGATCTTGCTCATTCACTGAACTAACGTACCTTCAAAGAAAGGTGTTGACTGTCTCATTCAATGAATCGAACTACTCTCAATACTTCAGGGAAACAAGTTTCACAAACTGACAATGAATTAAACTACATTGTTGATTCCGTGAAAGGTGTTTCACTCACTTAATCAGTGAATCAAACTATATTCGGAGATCAACTGAAACGAGTTTCACTCACTCATTCTATGAATTAAGCTACATTCCTTGATTCAGTGAAATGTTTTCCACACACTCATATATTGAATCAACCTACATTCATGCATTCACTGAAAGTAAACTCCCGCATTCTTTCAAAGAAACAAACTTCATTCTTGCTTGCAATGACTTTACCTGATCTTGTTCATTCCGTTAACCAACGTACATTCAAAGAAAGGTGTTAACTGTTTCATTCATTAATCGAAGTACTATCATTACTTCAGGGAAACACGTTTCACAAACTAACAATGAATTAAACTACATTTTTGATTCAGTGAAAGGTGTTTCACTCATTTAATCAGTGAATCAAACTATATTCAGATATCAACTGAAACGAGTTTCACTCACTCATTCAATGATTTAATCTACATTCCTTGATTCAGTGAAATGACTTTCACACACTCATATATTGAATCAACCTACATTCATGCATTCAATGAAAGTAAACTCCCGCATTCATTCAAAAAACCTAACTTCATTCTTGCTTGAAATGACTTTACCTGATCTTGCTCATTCCCTTAACCAACGTACTTTCAAAGAAAGGTGTTGACTGTCTCATTCATTAATCGAACTACTATCAATCATTCAGGGAAACAAGTTACACAAACTGACAATGAACTAAACTACATTGTTGATTCAGTGAAAGGTGTTTCACTCATTTAATCAGTGAATCAAACTATATTCAGATATCAACTGGAACGAGTTTCACTCTCTCATTCAATGAATTAAGCAACATTCCTTGATTCAGTGAAATGTTTCTCACACACTCATACATTGAATCAAACTAAATTCATGCATTGAATCAAACGAGTTTCAAAACCTAACTCAATGAATTAAACTGTATTGTTGATGCAGTGAAAGGTGTTGTATTCATTCAGTCGAAAAGACTACATTCATAGATTCCATGAAAAGTTTTTCACTGAATCATTTAAAGAATTAAGCTACATTCCTTGATTCAGTGAAATGTTTTCCACACACTCATATATTGAATCAACCTACATTCATGCATTCAATGAAAGTAAACTCCCGCATTCATTCAAAGAAACAAACTTCATTCTTGCTTGCAATGACTTTACCTGATCTTGTTCATTCCCTTAACCAACGTACATTCAAAGAAAGGTGTTGACTGTCTCATTCATTAATCGAACTACTATCAATACTTCAAGGAAACACGTTTCACAAACTGACAATGAATTAAACTACATTTTTGATTCAGTGAACTGTGTTTCACTCATTTAATCAGTGAATCAAACTATATTCAGATATCAACTGAAACGAGTTTCTCTCACTCATTCAATGAATTAAGCTACATTCCTTGATTCAGTGAAATGTTTCTCACACACTCATATATTGAATCAACCTACATTCATGCATTGAATCAAACGAGTTTCAAAAACTAACGCAATGAATTAAACTATATTGTTGATGCAGTGTAAGTTGTTGTATTCATTCAGTGGAACAGACTACATTCATAGATTCCATGAAACGTTTTTCACTGACTCATTCAAAGAATTAAGCTACATCCTTGACATGCACACACTGATTCATTGAATCAACCTACATTCATGCATTCAACGAAACTAAACTCCCGCATTCATTCAAAGAACCTCACTTCATTCTTGCTTGCAAGGACTTTACCTGATCTTGTTCATTCCCTGAACCACGTACCTTCAAAGTAAGGTGTTGACTGTCTCATTCAGTGAACCGAAATACTATCAATACTTCAGGGAAACAAATTTCACAAACTGACAATGAATAAACTACATTGTTGATTCAGTGAACGTTGTTTCACTCACTTAATCAGTGAATCAAACTATATTCAGAGATCAACTGAAACGAGGGTCACTCACTCATTCAATGAATTAAGCTACATTCCTTGATTCAGTTAAATGCCTTTCACACACTCATTCAAGAAATTAAACAAGATTCATGCATTGAATAAAATTAAACTCACGCATTCATTCAAAGAAACAAACTTCATTCATACATGCAAAGGCTGCAGTTGTTCTTGTTCATGCAGTGAATCAAACTACTTTGAAAGAGACGGGTTTGACTGTCTCTTTCAATGAATCAAACTACTATCAATACTTCATGGTAACGAGTTACACAAACTCACTCAATGAATTAAACTGCATTGTTGATTCCGTGAAAGGTGTTTCACTCACATAATCAGTGAATCAAACTATATTCAGAGATCAACTGAAACGAGTTTCACTCACTCATTCAATGAATTAAGCCACGTTCCTTGATTCAGTGAAATGTTTTTCACACACTCATTCATTGATTCAACCTACATTCATGGATTCAATGAAAGTAAACTCCCGCATTCATTCAAAGAAACTCACTTCATTCTTGCTTGCAATGACTTTACCTGATCTTGCTCATTCACTGAACTAACGTACCTTCAAAGAAAGGTGTTGACTGTCTCATTCAATGAATCGAACTACTCTCAATACTTCAGGGAAACAAGTTTCACAAACTGACAATGAATTAAACTACATTGTTGATTCCGTGAAAGGTGTTTCACTCACTTAATCAGTGAATCAAACTATATTCGGAGATCAACTGAAACGAGTTTCACTCACTCATTCTATGAATTAAGCTACATTCCTTGATTCAGTGAAATGTTTTCCACACACTCATTTATTGAATCAACCTACATTCATGTATTCACTGAAAGTAAACTCCCGCATTCTTTCAAAGAAACAAACTTCATTCTTGCTTGCAATGACTTTACCTGATCTTGTTCATTCCCTGAACCACGTACCTTCAAAGTAAGGTGTTGACTGTCTCATTCAGTGAACCGAAATACTATCAATACTTCAGGGAAACAAATTTCACAAACTGACAATGAATAAACTACATTGTTGATTCAGTGAACGTTGTTTCACTCACTTAATCAGTGAATCAAACTATATTCAGAGATCAACTGAAACGAGGGTCACTCACTCATTCAATGAATTAAGCTACATTCCTTGATTCAGTTAAATGCCTTTCACACACTCATTCAAGAAATTAAACAAGATTCATGCATTGAATAAAATTAAACTCACGCATTCATTCAAAGAAACAAACTTCATTCATACATGAAAAGGCTACAGTTGTTCTTGTTCATGCAGTGAATCAAACTACTTTGAAAAAGACGGGTTTGACTGTCTCTTTCAATGAATCAAACTACTATCAATACTTCATGGTAACGAGTTACACAAACTCACTCAATGAATTAAACTGCATTGTTGATTCCGTGAAAGGTGTTTCACTCACTTAATCAGTGAATCAAACTATATTCAGAGATCAACTGAAACGAGTTTCACTCACTCATTCAATGAATTAAGCCACATTCCTTGATTCAGTGAAATGTTTTTCACACACTCATTCATTGATTCAACCTACATTCATGGATTCAATGAAAGTAAACTCCCGCATTCATTCAAAGAAACTCACTTCATTCTTGCTTGCAATGACTTTACCTGATCTTGCTCATTCACTGAACTAACGTACCTTCAAAGAAAGGTGTTGACTGTCTCATTCAATGAATCGAACTACTCTCAATACTTCAGGGAAACAAGTTTCACAAACTGACAATGAATTAAACTACATTGTTGATTCCGTGAAAGGTGTTTCACTCACTTAATCAGTGAATCAAACTATATTCGGAGATCAACTGAAACGAGTTTCACTCACTCATTCCTTGATTCAGTGAAATGTTTTCCACACACTCATATATTGAATCAACCTACATTCATGTATTCACTGAAAGTAAACTCCCGCATTCTTTCAAAGAAACAAACTTCATTCTTGCTTGCAATGACTTTACCTGATCTTGTTCATTCCGTTAACCAACGTACATTCAAAGAAAAGTGTTAACTGTTTCATTCATTAATCGAAGTACTATCAATACTTCAGGGAAACACGTTTCACAAACTAACAATGAATTAAACTACATTTTTGATTCAGTGAAAGGTGTTTCACTCATTTAATCAGTGAATCAAACTATATTCAGATATCAACTGAAACGAGTTTCACTCACTCATTCAATGATTTAATCTACATTCCTTGATTCAGTGAAATGACTTTCACACACTCATATATTGAATCAACCTACATTCATGCATTCAATGAAAGTAAACTCCCGCATTAATTCAAAAAACCTAACTTCATTCTTGCTTGAAATGACTTTACCTGATCTTGTTCATTCCCTTAACCAACGTACTTTCAAAGAAAGGTGTTGACTGTCTCATTCATTAATCGAACTACTATCAATCATTCAGGGAAACAAGTTTCACAAACTGACAATGAACTAACCTAAATTGTTGATTCATTGAAAGGTGTTTCACTCATTTAATCAGTGAATCAAACTATATTCAGATATCAACTGAAACGAGTTTCACTCACTCATTCAATGAATTAAGCTACATTCCTTGATTCAGTGAAATGTTTCTCACACACTCATATATTGAATCAACCTACATTCATGCATTGAATCAAACGAGTTTCAAAAACTAACTCAATGAATTAAACGATATTGTTGACGCAGTGAAAGGTGTTGTATTCATTCAGTCGAACAGACTACATTCCATGAAAAGTTTTTCACTGAATCATTTAAAGAATGAAGCTACATTCCTTGATTCAGTGAAATGACATGCACACACTGATTCATTGAATCAACCTACATTCATGCATTCAATGAAACTAAACTCACGCATTCATTCAAAGAAACAAACTTCATTCTTGCTTAAAATGTGTTCACCTGATCTTGTTCATTCCGTGAACCAACGTACATTCAAAGAAAGGTGTTGACTGTCTCATTCAATGAATCGAACTACTATCAATATTTCAGAGAAACAAGTTTCACAAACTGACATTGAATTAAACTACATTGTTGATTCAGTGAAAGGTATTTCACTCACTTAATCAGCGAATCAAACTATATTCAGAGATCAACTGAAACGAATTTCACTCACTCATTCAATTCAGTAAGCGACATTCCTTGATTCAATGCAATGACTTACATACACTCATTCAATAACTTAAACGACATTCATGCATTGAATGCAACTAAACTCACGCATTCATTCAAAGAAACAATCTTCATTCATTCATGCAATGTCTTCAGCTGATCTTGTTCATGCAGTGAATCAAACTTCATTTAAAGAAACGGGTTTGACTGTCTCTTTCAATGAATGAAATGTATCAGTACTTAATGGTAACGGGTTTCACAAACTGACTCAATGTATTAAACTACATTGTCGATTCCGTGAAAGGTGTTTCACTCACTTAATCAGTGAATCAAACGATATTCAGAGATCAACTGAAACGAGTTTCATTCACTCATTCAATGAATTAAGCTACACTCCTTGATTCAGTGAAATGTTTTTCACACACTCATACATTGAATCAACCTACATTCATGCATTCAATGAAAGTAAACTCCCGCATTCACTCAAAAAAACTAACTTCATTCTTGCTTGAAATGACTTTACCTGATCTTGTTCATTCCCTAAACCAACGTACTTTCAAAGAAAGGTGTTGACTGTCTCATTCATTAATCGAACTACTATCAGTCCTTCAGGGAAAGAAGTTTCACAAACTGACAATGAACTAAACTGCATTGTTGATTCAGTGAAAGGTGTTTCAGTCATTTAATCAGTGAATCAAACTATATTCAGATATCAACTGAAACGAGTTTCACTCACTCATTCAATGAATTAAGCTACATTCCTTGATTCAGTGAAATGTTTCTCACACACTCATATATTGAATCAACCTACATTCATGCATTGAATCAAACGAGTTTCAAAAACTAACGCAATGAATTAAACTATATTGTTGATGCAGTGTAAGTTGTTGTATTCATTCAGTGGAACAGACTACATTCATAGATTCCATGAAACGTTTTTCACTGACTCATTCAAAGAATTAAGCTACATCCTTGATTCAGTGAAATGACATGCACACACTGATTCATTGAATCAACCTACATTCATGCATTCAACGAAACTAAACTCCCGCATTCATTCAAAGAACCTCACTTCATTCTTGCTTGCAAGGACTTTACCTGATCTTGTTCATTCCCTGAACCACGTACCTTCAAAGTAAGGTGTTGACTGTCTCATTCAGTGAACCGAAATACTATCAATACTTCAGGGAAACAAATTTCACAAACTGACAATGAATAAACTACATTGTTGATTCAGTGAACGTTGTTTCACTCACTTAATCAGTGAATCAAACTATATTCAGAGATCAACTGAAACGAGGGTCACTCACTCATTCAATGAATTAAGCTACATTCCTTGATTCAGTTAAATGCCTTTCACACACTCATTCAAGAAATTAAACAAGATTCATGCATTGAATAAAATTAAACTCACGCATTCATTCAAAGAAACAAACTTCATTCATACATGCAAAGGCTGCAGTTGTTCTTGTTCATGCAGTGAATCAAACTACTTTGAAAGAGACGGGTTTGACTGTCTCTTTCAATGAATCAAACTACTATCAATACTTCATGGTAACGAGTTACACAAACTCACTCAATGAATTAAACTGCATTGTTGATTCCGTGAAAGGTGTTTCACTCACATAATCAGTGAATCAAACTATATTCAGAGATCAACTGAAACGAGTTTCACTCACTCATTCAATGAATTAAGCCACGTTCCTTGATTCAGTGAAATGTTTTTCACACACTCATTCATTGATTCAACCTACATTCATGGATTCAATGAAAGTAAACTCCCGCATTCATTCAAAGAAACTCACTTCATTCTTGCTTGCAATGACTTTACCTGATCTTGCTCATTCACTGAACTAACGTACCTTCAAAGAAAGGTGTTGACTGTCTCATTCAATGAATCGAACTACTCTCAATACGTCAGGGAAACAAGTTTCACAAACTGACAATGAATTAAACTACATTGTTGATTCCGTGAAAGGTGTTTCACTCACTTAATCAGTGAATCAAACTATATTCGGAGATCAACTGAAACGAGTTTCACTCACTCATTCTATGAATTAAGCTACATTCCTTGATTCAGTGAAATGTTTCTCACACACTCATATATTGAATCAACCTACATTCATGCATTGAATCAAACGAGTTTCAAAAACTAACTCAATGAATTAAACGATATTGTTGACGCAGTGAAAGCTGTTGTATTCATTCAGTCGAACAGACTACATTCCATGAAAAGTTTTTCACTGAATCATTTAAAGAATGAAGCTACATTCCTTGATTCAGTGAAATGACATGCACACACTGATTCATTGAATCAACCTACATTCATGCATTCAATGAAACTAAACTCACGCATTCATTCAAAGAAACAAACTTCATTCTTGCTTAAAATGTGTTCACCTGATCTTGTTCATTCCGTGAACCAACGTACATTCAAAGAAAGGTGTTGACTGTCTCATTCAATGAATCGAACTACTATCAATATTTCAGAGAAACAAGTTTCACAAACTGACATTGAATTAAACTACATTGTTGATTCAGTGAAAGGTATTTCACTCACTTAATCAGCGAATCAAACTATATTCAGAGTGAAACGAATTTCACTCACTCATTCAATTCAGTAAGCGACATTCCTTGATTCAATGCAATGACTTACATACACTCATTCAATAACTTAAACGACATTCATGCATTGAATGCAACTAAACTCACGCATTCATTCAAAGAAACAATCTTCATTCATTCATGCAATGTCTTCAGCTGATCTTGTTCATGCAGTGAATCAAACTACATTTAAAGAAACGGGTTTGACTGTCTCTTTCAATGAATGAAATGTATCAGTACTTAATGGTAACGGGTTTCACAAACTGACTCAATGTATTAAACTACATTGTTGATTCCGTGAAAGGTGTTTCACTCACTTAATCAGTGAATCAAACTATATTCAGAGATCAACTGAAACGAGTTTCATCACTCATTCAATGAATTAAGCTACACTCCTTGATTCAGTGAAATGTTTTTCACACACTCATACATTGAATCAACCTACATTCATGCATTCAATGAAAGTAAACTCCCGCATTCACTCAAAAAAACTAACTTCATTCTTGCTTGAAATGACTTTACCTGATCTTGTTCATTCCCTAACCAACGTACTTTCAAAGAAAGGTGTTGACTGTCTCATTCATTAATCGAACTACTATCAATCCTTCAGGGAAAGAAGTTTCACAAACTGACAATGAACTAAACTACATTGTTGATTCAGTGAAAGGTGTTTCACTCATTTAATCAGTGAATCAAACTATATTCAGATATCAACTGAAACGAGTTTCACTCACTCATTCAATGAATTAAGCTACATTCCTTGATTCAGTGAAATGTTTCTCACACACTCATATATTGAATCAACCTACATTCATGCATTGAATCAAACGAGTTTCAAAAACTAACGCAATGAATTAAACTATATTGTTGATGCAGTGTAAGTTGTTGTATTCATTCAGTGGAACAGACTACATTCATAGATTCCATGAAACGTTTTTCACTGACTCATTCAAAGAATTAAGCTACATTCCTTGATTCAGTGAAATGTTTTGCACACACTCATTCATTGAATCAACCTACATTCATGCATTCAATGAAAGTAAACTCCCGCATTCATTCAAAGAAACAAACTTCATTCTTGCTTGCAAGGACTTTACCTGATCTTGTTCATTCCCTGAACCACGTACCTTCAAAGTAAGGTGTTGACTGTCTCATTCAGTGAACCGAAATACTATCAATACTTCAGGGAAACAAATTTCACAAACTGACAATGAATAAACTACATTGTTGATTCAGTGAACGTTGTTTCACTCACTTAATCAGTGAATCAAACTATATTCAGAGATCAACTGAAACGAGGGTCACTCACTCATTCAATGAATTAAGCTACATTCCTTGATTCAGTTAAATGCCTTTCACACACTCATTCAAGAAATTAAACAAGATTCATGCATTGAATAAAATTAAACTCACGCATTCATTCAAAGAAACAAACTTCATTCATACATGAAAAGGCTACAGTTGTTCTTGTTCATGCAGTGAATCAAACTTCATTTAAAGAAACGGGTTTGACTGTCTCTTTCAATGAATCAAACTACTATCAATACTTCATGGTAACGAGTTACACAAACTCACTCAATGAATTAAACTGCATTGTTGATTCCGTGAAAGGTGTTTCACTCACTTAATCAGTGAATCAAACTATATTCAGAGATCAACTGAAACGAGTTTCACTCACTCATTCAATGAATTAAGCCACATTCCTTGATTCAGTGAAATGTTTTTCACACACTCATTCATTGATTCAACCTACATTCATGCATTCAATGAAAGTAAACTCCCGCATTCATTCAAAGAAACTCACTTCATTCTTGCTTGCAATGACTTTACCTGATCTTGCTCATTCACTGAACTAACGTACCTTCAAAGAAAGGTGTTGACTGTCTCTTTCAATGAATCGAACTACTATCAATACTTCAGGGAAACAAGTTTCACAAACTGACAATGAATTAAACTACATTGTTGATTCCGTGAAAGGTGTTTCACTCACTTAATCAGTGAATCAAACTATATTCAGAGATCAACTGAAACGAGTTTCACTCACTCATTCAATGAATTAAGCTACATTCCTTGATTCAGTGAAATGTTTTTCACACACTCATACATTGAATCAACCTACATTCATGCATTCAATGAAAGTAAACTCCCGCATTCATTCAAAAAAACTAACTTCATTCTTGCTTGAAATGACTTTACCTGATCTTGTTCATTCCCTTAACCAACGTACTTTCAAAGAAAGGTGTTGACTGTCTCATTCATTAATCGAACTACTATCAATCCTTCAGGGAAACAAGTTTCACAAACTGACAATGAACTAAACTACATTGTTGATTCAGTGAAAGGTGTTTCACTCATTTAATCAGTGAATCAAACTATATTCAGATATCAACTGAAACGAGTTTCACTCACTCATTCAATGAATTAAGCTACATTCCTTGATTCAGTGAAATGTTTCTCACACACTCATATATTGAATCAACCTACATTCATGCATTGAATCAAACGAGTTTCAAAAACTAACTCAATGAATTAAACTATATTGTTGATGCAGTGTAAGTTGTTGTATTCATTCAGTGGAACAGACTACATTCATAGATTCCATGAAACGTTTTTCACTGACTCATTCAAAGAATTAAGCTACATCCTTGATTCAGTGAAATGACATGCACACACTGATTCATTGAATCAACCTACATTCATGCATTCAATGAAACTAAACTCCCGCATTCATTCAAAGAAACTCACTTCATTCTTGCTTGCAATGACTTTACCTGATCTTGTTCATTCCCTGAACCACGTACCTTCAAAGAAAGGTGTTGACTGTCTCATTCAATGAATCGAAATACTATCAATACTTCAGGGAAACAAGTTTCACAAACTGACAATGAATTAAACTACATTGTTGATTCAGTGAAAGTTGTTTCACTCACTTAATCAGTGAATCAAACTATATTCAGAGATCAACTGAAACGAGTTTCACTCACTCATTCAATGAATTAAGCTACATTCCTTGATTCAGTGAAATGCCTTTCACACACTCATTCAAGAAATTAAACAACATTCATGCATTGAATAAAATTAAACTCACGCATTCATTCAAACAAACAAACTTCATTCATACATGCAATGGCTACAGTTGTTCTTGTTCATGCAGTGAATCAAACTACTTTGAAAAAGACGGGTTTGACTGTCTCTTTCAATGAATCAAACTACTATCAATACTTCATGGTAACGAGTTTCACAAACTCACTCAATGAATTAAACTACATTGTTGATTCCGTGAAAGGTGTTTCACTCACTTAATCAGTGAATCAAACTATATTCAGAGATCAACTGAAACGAGTTTCACTCACTCATTCAATGAATTAAGCTACATTCCTTGATTCAGTGAAATGTTTTTCACACACTCATTCATTGAATCAACCTACATTCATGCATTCAATGAAAGTAAACTCCCGCATTCATTCAAAAAACTAACTTCATTCTTGCTTGAAATGACTTTACCTGATCTTGTTCATTCCCTTAACCAACGTACTTTCAAAGAAAGGTGTTGACTGTCTCATTCATGAATCGAACTACTATCAATACGTCAGGGAAACAAGTTTCACAAACTGACAATGAATTAAACTACATTGTTGATTCCGTGAAAGGTGTTTCACTCACTTAATCAGTGAATCAAACTATATTCAGATATCAACTGAAACGAGTTTCACTCACTCATTCAATGAATTAAGCTACATTCCTTGATTCAGTGAAATGTTTCTCACACACTCATATATTGAATCAACCTACATTCATGCATTGAATCAAACGAGTTTCAAAAACTAACTCAATGAATTAAACGATATTGTTGACGCAGTGAAAGCTGTTGTATTCATTCAGTCGAACAGACTACATTCCATGAAAAGTTTTTCACTGAATCATTTAAAGAATGAAGCTACATTCCTTGATTCAGTGAAATGACATGCACACACTGATTCATTGAATCAACCTACATTCATGCATTCAATGAAACTAAACTCACGCATTCATTCAAAGAAACAAACTTCATTCTTGCTTAAAATGTGTTCACCTGATCTTGTTCATTCCGTGAACCAACGTACATTCAAAGAAAGGTGTTGACTGTCTCATTCAATGAATCGAACTACTATCAATATTTCAGAGAAACAAGTTTCACAAACTGACATTGAATTAAACTACATTGTTGATTCAGTGAAAGGTATTTCACTCACTTAATCAGCGAATCAAACTATATTCAGAGTGAAACGAATTTCACTCACTCATTCAATTCAGTAAGCGACATTCCTTGATTCAATGCAATGACTTACATACACTCATTCAATAACTTAAACGACATTCATGCATTGAATGCAAATAAACTCACGCATTCATTCAAAGAAACAATCTTCATTCATTCATGCAATGTCTTCAGCTGATCTTGTTCATGCAGTGAATCAAACTACATTTAAAGAAACGGGTTTGACTGTCTCTTTCAATGAATGAAATGTATCAGTACTTAATGGTAACGGGTTTCACAAACTGACTCAATGTATTAAACTACATTGTCGATTCCGTGAAAGGTGTTTCACTCACTTAATCAGTGAATCAAACGATATTCAGAGATCAACTGAAACGAGTTTCATTCACTCATTCAATGAATTAAGCTACACTCCTTGATTCAGTGAAATGTTTTTCACACACTCATACATTGAATCAACCTACATTCATGCATTCAATGAAAGTAAACTCCCGCATTCACTCAAAAAAACTAACTTCATTCTTGCTTGAAATGACTTTACCTGATCTTGTTCATTCCCTCAACCAACGTACTTTCAAAGAAAGGTGTTGACTGTCTCATTCATTAATCGAACTACTATCAGTCCTTCAGGGAAAGAAGTTTCACAAACTGACAATGAACTAAACTGCATTGTTGATTCAGTGAAAGGTGTTTCAGTCATTTAATCAGTGAATCAAACTATATTCAGATATCAACTGAAACGAGTTTCACTCACTCATTCAATGAATTAAGCTACATTCCTTGATTCAGTGAAATGTTTCTCACACACTCATATATTGAATCAACCTACATTCATGCATTGAATCAAACGAGTTTCAAAAACTAACGCAATGAATTAAACTATATTGTTGATGCAGTGTAAGTTGTTGTATTCATTCAGTGGAACAGACTACATTCATAGATTCCATGAAACGTTTTTCACTGACTCATTCAAAGAATTAAGCTACATCCTTGATTCAGTGAAATGACATGCACACACTGATTCATTGAATCAACCTACATTCATGCATTCAATGAAACTAAACTCCCGCATTCATTCAAAGAACCTCACTTCATTCTTGCTTGCAAGGACTTTACCTGATCTTGTTCATTCCCTGAACCACGTACCTTCAAAGTAAGGTGTTGACTGTCTCATTCAGTGAACCGAAATACTATCAATACTTCAGGGAAACAAATTTCACAAACTGACAATGAATAAACTACATTGTTGATTCAGTGAACGTTGTTTCACTCACTTAATCAGTGAATCAAACTATATTCAGAGATCAACTGAAACGAGGGTCACTCACTCATTCAATGAATTAAGCTACATTCCTTGATTCAGTTAAATGCCTTTCACACACTCATTCAAGAAATTAAACAAGATTCATGCATTGAATAAAATTAAACTCACGCATTCATTCAAAGAAACAAACTTCATTCATACATGCAAAGGCTGCAGTTGTTCTTGTTCATGCAGTGAATCAAACTACTTTGAAAGAGACGGGTTTGACTGTCTCTTTCAATGAATCAAACTACTATCAATACTTCATGGTAACGAGTTACACAAACTCACTCAATGAATTAAACTGCATTGTTGATTCCGTGAAAGGTGTTTCACTCACATAATCAGTGAATCAAACTATATTCAGAGATCAACTGAAACGAGTTTCACTCACTCATTCAATGAATTAAGCCACGTTCCTTGATTCAGTGAAATGTTTTTCACACACTCATTCATTGATTCAACCTACATTCATGGATTCAATGAAAGTAAACTCCCGCATTCATTCAAAGAAACTCACTTCATTCTTGCTTGCAATGACTTTACCTGATCTTGCTCATTCACTGAACTAACGTACCTTCAAAGAAAGGTGTTGACTGTCTCATTCAATGAATCGAACTACTCTCAATACTTCAGGGAAACAAGTTTCACAAACTGACAATGAATTAAACTACATTGTTGATTCCGTGAAAGGTGTTTCACTCACTTAATCAGTGAATCAAACTATATTCGGAGATCAACTGAAACGAGTTTCACTCACTCATTCTATGAATTAAGCTACATTCCTTGATTCAGTGAAATGTTTTCCACACACTCATTTATTGAATCAACCTACATTCATGTATTCACTGAAAGTAAACTCCCGCATTCTTTCAAAGAAACAAACTTCATTCTTGCTTGCAATGACTTTACCTGATCTTGTTCATTCCCTGAACCACGTACCTTCAAAGTAAGGTGTTGACTGTCTCATTCAGTGAACCGAAATACTATCAATACTTCAGGGAAACAAATTTCACAAACTGACAATGAATAAACTACATTGTTGATTCAGTGAACGTTGTTTCACTCACTTAATCAGTGAATCAAACTATATTCAGAGATCAACTGAAACGAGGGTCACTCACTCATTCAATGAATTAAGCTACATTCCTTGATTCAGTTAAATGCCTTTCACACACTCATTCAAGAAATTAAACAAGATTCATGCATTGAATAAAATTAAACTCACGCATTCATTCAAAGAAACAAACTTCATTCATACATGAAAAGGCTACAGTTGTTCTTGTTCATGCAGTGAATCAAACTACTTTGAAAAAGACGGGTTTGACTGTCTCTTTCAATGAATCAAACTACTATCAATACTTCATGGTAACGAGTTACACAAACTCACTCAATGAATTAAACTGCATTGTTGATTCCGTGAAAGGTGTTTCACTCACTTAATCAGTGAATCAAACTATATTCAGAGATCAACTGAAACGAGTTTCACTCACTCATTCAATGAATTAAGCCACATTCCTTGATTCAGTGAAATGTTTTTCACACACTCATTCATTGATTCAACCTACATTCATGGATTCAATGAAAGTAAACTCCCGCATTCATTCAAAGAAACTCACTTCATTCTTGCTTGCAATGACTTTACCTGATCTTGCTCATTCACTGAACTAACGTACCTTCAAAGAAAGGTGTTGACTGTCTCATTCAATGAATCGAACTACTCTCAATACTTCAGGGAAACAAGTTTCACAAACTGACAATGAATTAAACAACATTGTTGATTCCGTGAAAGGTGTTTCACTCACTTAATCAGTGAATCAAACTATATTCGGAGATCAACTGAAACGAGTTTCACTCACTCATTCTATGAATTAAGCTACATTCCTTGATTCAGTGAAATGTTTTCCACACACTCATATATTGAATCAACCTACATTCATGTATTCACTGAAAGTAAACTCCCGCATTCTTTCAAAGAAACAAACTTCATTCTTGCTTGCAATGACTTTACCTGATCTTGTTCATTCCGTTAACCAACGTACATTCAAAGAAAGGTGTTAACTGTTTCATTCATTAATCGAAGTACTATCAATACTTCAGGGAAACACGTTTCACAAACTAACAATGAATTAAACTACATTTTTGATTCAGTGAAAGGTGTTTCACTCATTTAATCAGTGAATCAAACTATATTCAGATATCAACTGAAACGAGTTTCACTCACTCATTCAATGATTTAATCTACATTCCTTGATTCAGTGAAATGACTTTCACACACTCATATATTGAATCAACCTACATTCATGCATTCAATGAAAGTAAACTCCCGCATTAATTCAAAAAACCTAACTTCATTCTAGCTTGAAATGACTTTACCTGATCTTGTTCATTCCCTTAACCAACGTACTTTCAAAGAAAGGCGTTGACTGTCTCATTCATTAATCGAACTACTATCAATCATTCAGGGAAACAAGTTTCACAAACTGACAATGAACTAAACTAAATTGTTGATTCATTGAAAGGTGTTTCACTCATTTAATCAGTGAATCAAACTATATTCAGATATCAACTGAAACGAGTTTCACTCACTCATTCAATGATTTAAGCTACATTCCTTGATTCAGTGAAATGTTTTCACACACTCATATATTGAATCAACCTACATTCATGCATTCAATGAAAGTAAACTCCCGCATTAATTCAAAAAACCTAACTTCATTCTAGCTTGAAATGACTTTACCTGATCTTGTTCATTCCCTTAACCAACGTACTTTCAAAGAAAGGCGTTGACTGTCTCATTCATTAATCGAACTACTATCAATCATTCAGGGAAACAAGTTTCACAAACTGACAATGAACTAACCTACATTGTTGATTCAGTGAAAGGTGTTTCACTCACTTAATCAGTGAATCAAACTATATTCAGAGATCAACTGAAACGAGGGTCACTCACTCATTCAATGAATTAAGCTACATTCCTTGATTCAGTTAAATGCCTTTCACACACTCATTCAAGAAATTAAACAAGATTCATGCATTGAATAAAATTAAACTCACGCATTCATTCAAAGAAACAAACTTCATTCATACATGAAAGGCTACAGTTGTTCTTGTTCATGCAGTGAATCAAACTACTTTGAAAAAGACGGGTTTGACTGTCTCTTTCAATGAATCAAACTACTATCAATACTTCATGGTAACGAGTTACACAAACTCACTCAATGAATTAAACTGCATTGTTGATTCCGTGAAAGGTGTTTCACTCACTTAATCAGTGAATCAAACTATATTCAGAGATCAACTGAAACGAGTTTCACTCACTCATTCAATGAATTAAGCCACATTCCTTGATTCAGTGAAATGTTTTTCACACACTCATTCATTGATTCAACCTACATTCATGCATTCAATGAAAGTAAACTCCCGCATTCATTCAAAGAAACTCACTTCATTCTTGCTTGCAATGACTTTACCTGATCTTGCTCATTCACTGAACTAACGTACCTTCAAAGAAAGGTGTTGACTGTCTCATTCAATGAATCGAACTACTCTCAATACGTCAGGGAAACAAGTTTCACAAACTGACAATGAATTAAACTACATTGTTGATTCCGTGAAAGGTGTTTCACTCACTTAATCAGTGAATCAAACTATATTCAGAGATCAACTGAAACGAGTTTCACTCACTCATTCAATGAATTAAGCTACATTCCTTGATTCAGTGAAATGTTTCTCACACACTCATATATTGAATCAACCTACATTCATGCATTGAATCAAACGAGTTTCAAAAACTAACTCAATGAATTAAACGATATTGTTGACGCAGTGAAAGCTGTTGTATTCATTCAGTCGAACAGACTACATTCCATGAAAAGTTTTTCACTGAATCATTTAAAGAATGAAGCTACATTCCTTGATTCAGTGAAATGACATGCACACACTGATTCATTGAATCAACCTACATTCATGCATTCAATGAAACTAAACTCACGCATTCATTCAAAAAACCTAACTTCATTCTAGCTTGAAATGACTTTACCTGATCTTGTTCATTCCCTTAACCAACGTACTTTCAAAGAAAGGCGTTGACTGTCTCATTCATTAATCGAACTACTATCAATACTTCAGGGAAACAAGTTTCACAAACTGACAATGAATTAAACTAAATTGTTGATTCAGTGAAAGGTGTTTCACTCATTTAATCAGTGAATCAAACTATATTCAGATATCAACTGAAACGAGTTTCACTCACTCATTCAATGATTTAATCTACATTCCTTGATTCAGTGAAATGACTTTCACACACTCATATATTGAATCAACCTACATTCATGCATTCAATGAAAGTAAACTCCCGCATTAATTCAAAAAACCTAACTTCATTCTAGCTTGAAATGACTTTACCTGATCTTGTTCATTCCCTTAACCAACGTACTTTCAAAGAAAGGCGTTGACTGTCTCATTCATTAATCGAACTACTATCAATCATTCAGGGAAACAAGTTTCACAAACTGACAATGAACTAACCTAAATTGTTGATTCATTGAAAGGTGTTTCACTCATTTAATCAGTGAATCAAACTATATTCAGATATCAACTGAAACGAGTTTCACTCACTCATTCAATGAATTAAGCTACATTCCTTGATTCAGTGAAATGTTTCTCACACACTCATATATTGAATCAACCTACATTCATGCATTGAATCAAACGAGTTTCAAAAACTAACTCAATGAATTAAACGATATTGTTGACGCAGTGAAAGCTGTTGTATTCATTCAGTCGAACAGACTACATTCCATGAAAAGTTTTTCACTGAATCATTTAAAGAATGAAGCTACATTCCTTGATTCAGTGAAATGACATGCACACACTGATTCATTGAATCAACCTACATTCATGCATTCAATGAAACTAAACTCACGCATTCATTCAAAGAAACAAACTTCATTCTTGCTTAAAATGTGTTCACCTGATCTTGTTCATTCCGTGAACCAACGTACATTCAAAGAAAGGTGTTGACTGTCTCATTCAATGAATCGAACTACTATCAATATTTCAGAGAAACAAGTTTCACAAACTGACATTGAATTAAACTACATTGTTGATTCAGTGAAAGGTATTTCACTCACTTAATCAGCGAATCAAACTATATTCAGAGATCAACTGAAACGAATTTCACTCACTCATTCAATTCAGTAAGCGACATTCCTTGATTCAATGCAATGACTTACATACACTCATTCAATAACTTAAACGACATTCATGCATTGAATGCAACTAAACTCACGCATTCATTCAAAGAAACAATCTTCATTCATTCATGCAATGTCTTCAGCTGATCTTGTTCATGCAGTGAATCAAACTACATTTAAAGAAACGGGTTTGACTGTCTCTTTCAATGAATGAAATGTATCAGTACTTAATGGTAACGGGTTTCACAAACTGACTCAATGTATTAAACTACATTGTCGATTCCGTGAAAGGTGTTTCACTCACTTAATCAGTGAATCAAACGATATTCAGAGATCAACTGAAACGAGTTTCATTCACTCATTCAATGAATTAAGCTACACTCCTTGATTCAGTGAAATGTTTTTCACACACTCATACATTGAATCAACCTACATTCATGCATTCAATGAAAGTAAACTCCCGCATTCACTCAAAAAAACTAACTTCATTCTTGCTTGAAATGACTTTACCTGATCTTGTTCATTCCCTCAACCAACGTACTTTCAAAGAAAGGTGTTGACTGTCTCATTCATTAATCGAACTACTATCAGTCCTTCAGGGAAAGAAGTTTCACAAACTGACAATGAACTAAACTGCATTGTTGATTCAGTGAAAGGTGTTTCAGTCATTTAATCAGTGAATCAAACTATATTCAGATATCAACTGAAACGAGTTTCACTCACTCATTCAATGAATTAAGCTACATTCCTTGATTCAGTGAAATGTTTCTCACACACTCATATATTGAATCAACCTACATTCATGCATTGAATCAAACGAGTTTCAAAAACTAACGCAATGAATTAAACTATATTGTTGATGCAGTGTAAGTTGTTGTATTCATTCAGTGGAACAGACTACATTCATAGATTCCATGAAACGTTTTTCACTGACTCATTCAAAGAATTAAGCTACATTCCTTGATTCAGTGAAATGTTTTCCACACACTCATTTATTGAATCAACCTACATTCATGCATTCACTGAAAGTAAACTCCCGCATTCATTCAAAGAAACAAACTTCATTCTTGCTTGCAAGGACTTTACCTGATCTTGTTCATTCCCTGAACCACGTACCTTCAAAGTAAGGTGTTGACTGTCTCATTCAGTGAACCGAAATACTATCAATACTTCAGGGAAACAAATTTCACAAACTGACAATGAATAAACTACATTGTTGATTCAGTGAACGTTGTTTCACTCACTTAATCAGTGAATCAAACTATATTCAGAGATCAACTGAAACGAGGGTCACTCACTCATTCAATGAATTAAGCTACATTCCTTGATTCAGTTAAATGCCTTTCACACACTCATTCAAGAAATTAAACAAGATTCATGCATTGAATAAAATTAAACTCACGCATTCATTCAAAGAAACAAACTTCATTCATACATGAAAAGGCTACAGTTGTTCTTGTTCATGCAGTGAATCAAACTACTTTGAAAAAGACGGGTTTGACTGTCTCTTTCAATGAATCAAACTACTATCAATACTTCATGGTAACGAGTTACACAAACTCACTCAATGAATTAAACTGCATTGTTGATTCCGTGAAAGGTGTTTCACTCACTTAATCAGTGAATCAAACTATATTCAGAGATCAACTGAAACGAGTTTCACTCACTCATTCAATGAATTAAGCCACATTCCTTGATTCAGTGAAATGTTTTTCACACACTCATTCATTGATTCAACCTACATTCATGGATTCAATGAAAGTAAACTCCCGCATTCATTCAAAGAAACTCACTTCATTCTTGCTTGCAATGACTTTACCTGATCTTGCTCATTCACTGAACTAACGTACCTTCAAAGAAAGGTGTTGACTGTCTCATTCAATGAATCGAACTACTCTCAATACTTCAGGGAAACAAGTTTCACAAACTGACAATGAATTAAACTACATTGTTGATTCCGTGAAAGGTGTTTCACTCACTTAATCAGTGAATCAAACTATATTCGGAGATCAACTGAAACGAGTTTCACTCACTCATTCTATGAATTAAGCTACATTCCTTGATTCAGTGAAATGTTTTCCACACACTCATATATTGAATCAACCTACATTCATGTATTCACTGAAAGTAAACTCCCGCATTCTTTCAAAGAAACAAACTTCATTCTTGCTTGCAATGACTTTACCTGATCTTGTTCATTCCGTTAACCAACGTACATTCAAAGAAAGGTGTTGACTGTTCATTCATTAATCGAAGTACTATCAATACTTCAGGGAAACACGTTTCACAAACTGACAATGAATTAAACTACATTGTTGATTCAGTGAAAGGTGTTTCACTCATTTAATCAGTGAATCAAACTATATTCAGAGATCAACTGAAACGAGTTTCACTCACTCATTCAATGATTTAAGCTACATTCCTTGATTCAGTGAAATGACTTTCACACACTCATATATTGAATCAACCTACATTCATGCATTCAATGAAAGTAAACTCCCGCATTCATTCAAAAAACTAACTTCATTCTAGCTTGAAATGACTTTACCTGATCTTGTTCATTCCCTTAACCAACGTACTTTCAAAGAAAGGCGTTGACTGTCTCATTCATTAATCGAACTACTATCAATCATTCAGGGAAACAAGTTTCACAAACTGACAATGAACTAAACTAAATTGTTGATTCATTGAAAGGTGTTTCACTCATTTAATCAGTGAATCAAACTATATTCAGATATCAACTGAAACGAGTTTCACTCACTCATTCAATGATTTAATCTACATTCCTTGATTCAGTGAAATGACTTTCACACACTCATATATTGAATCAACCTACATTCATGCATTCAATGAAAGTAAACTCCCGCATTAATTCAAAAAACCTAACTTCATTCTAGCTTGAAATGACTTTACCTGATCTTGTTCATTCCCTTAACCAACGTACTTTCAAAGAAAGGCGTTGACTGTCTCATTCATTAATCGAACTACTATCAATCATTCAGGGAAACAAGTTTCACAAACTGACAATGAACTAACCTAAATTGTTGATTCATTGAAAGGTGTTTCACTCATTTAATCAGTGAATCAAACTATATTCAGATATCAACTGAAACGAGTTTCACTCACTCATTCAATGAATTAAGCTACATTCCTTGATTCAGTGAAATGTTTCTCACACACTCATATATTGAATCAACCTACATTCATGCATTGAATCAAACGAGTTTCAAAAACTAACTCAATGAATTAAACGATATTGTTGACGCAGTGAAAGCTGTTGTATTCATTCAGTCGAACAGACTACATTCCATGAAAAGTTTTTCACTGAATCATTTAAAGAATGAAGCTACATTCCTTGATTCAGTGAAATGACATGCACACACTGATTCATTGAATCAACCTACATTCATGCATTCAATGAAACTAAACTCACGCATTCATTCAAAGAAACAAACTTCATTCTTGCTTAAAATGTGTTCACCTGATCTTGTTCATTCCGTGAACCAACGTACATTCAAAGAAAGGTGTTGACTGTCTCATTCAATGAATCGAACTACTATCAATATTTCAGAGAAACAAGTTTCACAAACTGACATTGAATTAAACTACATTGTTGATTCAGTGAAAGGTATTTCACTCACTTAATCAGCGAATCAAACTATATTCAGAGATCAACTGAAACGAATTTCACTCACTCATTCAATTCAGTAAGCGACATTCCTTGATTCAATGCAATGACTTACATACACTCATTCAATAACTTAAACGACATTCATGCATTGAATGCAACTAAACTCACGCATTCATTCAAAGAAACAATCTTCATTCATTCATGCAATGTCTTCAGCTGATCTTGTTCATGCAGTGAATCAAACTTCATTTAAAGAAACGGGTTTGACTGTCTCTTTCAATGAATGAAATGTATCAGTACTTAATGGTAACGGGTTTCACAAACTGACTCAATGTATTAAACTACATTGTCGATTCCGTGAAAGGTGTTTCACTCACTTAATCAGTGAATCAAACGATATTCAGAGATCAACTGAAACGAGTTTCATTCACTCATTCAATGAATTAAGCTACACTCCTTGATTCAGTGAAATGTTTTTCACACACTCATACATTGAATCAACCTACATTCATGCATTCAATGAAAGTAAACTCCCGCATTCACTCAAAAAAACTAACTTCATTCTTGCTTGAAATGACTTTACCTGATCTTGTTCATTCCCTCAACCAACGTACTTTCAAAGAAAGGTGTTGACTGTCTCATTCATTAATCGAACTACTATCAGTCCTTCAGGGAAAGAAGTTTCACAAACTGACAATGAACTAAACTGCATTGTTGATTCAGTGAAAGGTGTTTCAGTCATTTAATCAGTGAATCAAACTATATTCAGATATCAACTGAAACGAGTTTCACTCACTCATTCAATGAATTAAGCTACATTCCTTGATTCAGTGAAATGTTTCTCACACACTCATATATTGAATCAACCTACATTCATGCATTGAATCAAACGAGTTTCAAAAACTAACGCAATGAATTAAACTATATTGTTGATGCAGTGTAAGTTGTTGTATTCATTCAGTGGAACAGACTACATTCATAGATTCCATGAAACGTTTTTCACTGACTCATTCAAAGAATTAAGCTACATCCTTGATTCAGTGAAATGACATGCACACACTGATTCATTGAATCAACCTACATTCATGCATTCAATGAAACTAAACTCCCGCATTCATTCAAAGAACCTCACTTCATTCTTGCTTGCAAGGACTTTACCTGATCTTGTTCATTCCCTGAACCACGTACCTTCAAAGTAAGGTGTTGACTGTCTCATTCAGTGAACCGAAATACTATCAATACTTCAGGGAAACAAATTTCACAAACTGACAATGAATAAACTACATTGTTGATTCAGTGAACGTTGTTTCACTCACTTAATCAGTGAATCAAACTATATTCAGAGATCAACTGAAACGAGGGTCACTCACTCATTCAATGAATTAAGCTACATTCCTTGATTCAGTTAAATGCCTTTCACACACTCATTCAAGAAATTAAACAAGATTCATGCATTGAATAAAATTAAACTCACGCATTCATTCAAAGAAACAAACTTCATTCATACATGCAAAGGCTGCAGTTGTTCTTGTTCATGCAGTGAATCAAACTACTTTGAAAGAGACGGGTTTGACTGTCTCTTTCAATGAATCAAACTACTATCAATACTTCATGGTAACGAGTTACACAAACTCACTCAATGAATTAAACTGCATTGTTGATTCCGTGAAAGGTGTTTCACTCACATAATCAGTGAATCAAACTATATTCAGAGATCAACTGAAACGAGTTTCACTCACTCATTCAATGAATTAAGCCACGTTCCTTGATTCAGTGAAATGTTTTTCACACACTCATTCATTGATTCAACCTACATTCATGGATTCAATGAAAGTAAACTCCCGCATTCATTCAAAGAAACTCACTTCATTCTTGCTTGCAATGACTTTACCTGATCTTGCTCATTCACTGAACTAACGTACCTTCAAAGAAAGGTGTTGACTGTCTCATTCAATGAATCGAACTACTCTCAATACTTCAGGGAAACAAGTTTCACAAACTGACAATGAATTAAACTACATTGTTGATTCCGTGAAAGGTGTTTCACTCACTTAATCAGTGAATCAAACTATATTCGGAGATCAACTGAAACGAGTTTCACTCACTCATTCTATGAATTAAGCTACATTCCTTGATTCAGTGAAATGTTTTCCACACACTCATTTATTGAATCAACCTACATTCATGTATTCACTGAAAGTAAACTCCCGCATTCTTTCAAAGAAACAAACTTCATTCTTGCTTGCAATGACTTTACCTGATCTTGTTCATTCCCTGAACCACGTACCTTCAAAGTAAGGTGTTGACTGTCTCATTCAGTGAACCGAAATACTATCAATACTTCAGGGAAACAAATTTCACAAACTGACAATGAATAAACTACATTGTTGATTCAGTGAACGTTGTTTCACTCACTTAATCAGTGAATCAAACTATATTCAGAGATCAACTGAAACGAGGGTCACTCACTCATTCAATGAATTAAGCTACATTCCTTGATTCAGTTAAATGCCTTTCACACACTCATTCAAGAAATTAAACAAGATTCATGCATTGAATAAAATTAAACTCACGCATTCATTCAAAGAAACAAACTTCATTCATACATGAAAAGGCTACAGTTGTTCTTGTTCATGCAGTGAATCAAACTACTTTGAAAAAGACGGGTTTGACTGTCTCTTTCAATGAATCAAACTACTATCAATACTTCATGGTAACGAGTTACACAAACTCACTCAATGAATTAAACTGCATTGTTGATTCCGTGAAAGGTGTTTCACTCACTTAATCAGTGAATCAAACTATATTCAGAGATCAACTGAAACGAGTTTCACTCACTCATTCAATGAATTAAGCCACATTCCTTGATTCAGTGAAATGTTTTTCACACACTCATTCATTGATTCAACCTACATTCATGGATTCAATGAAAGTAAACTCCCGCATTCATTCAAAGAAACTCACTTCATTCTTGCTTGCAATGACTTTACCTGATCTTGCTCATTCACTGAACTAACGTACCTTCAAAGAAAGGTGTTGACTGTCTCATTCAATGAATCGAACTACTATCAATACTTCAGGGAAACAAGTTTCACAAACTGACAATGAATTAAACTACATTGTTGATTCCGTGAAAGGTGTTTCACTCACTTAATCAGTGAATCAAACTATATTCAGATATCAACTGAAACGAGTTTCACTCACTCATTCAATGAATTAAGCTACATTCCTTGATTCAGTGAAATGTTTCTCACACACTCATATATTGAATCAACCTACATTCATGCATTGAATCAAACGAGTTTCAAAAACTAACTCAATGAATTAAACGATATTGTTGACGCAGTGAAAGCTGTTGTATTCATTCAGTCGAACAGACTACATTCCATGAAAAGTTTTTCACTGAATCATTTAAAGAATGAAGCTACATTCCTTGATTCAGTGAAATGACATGCACACACTGATTCATTGAATCAACCTACATTCATGCATTCAATGAAACTAAACTCACGCATTCATTCAAAGAAACAAACTTCATTCTTGCTTAAAATGTGTTCACCTGATCTTGTTCATTCCGTGAACCAACGTACATTCAAAGAAAGGTGTTGACTGTCTCATTCAATGAATCGAACTACTATCAATATTTCAGAGAAACAAGTTTCACAAACTGACATTGAATTAAACTACATTGTTGATTCAGTGAAAGGTATTTCACTCACTTAATCAGCGAATCAAACTATATTCAGAGTGAAACGAATTTCACTCACTCATTCAATTCAGTAAGCGACATTCCTTGATTCAATGCAATGACTTACATACACTCATTCAATAACTTAAACGACATTCATGCATTGAATGCAACTAAACTCACGCATTCTTTCAAAGAAACAATCTTCATTCATTCATGCAATGTCTTCAGCTGATCTTGTTCATGCAGTGAATCAAACTACATTTAAAGAAACGGGTTTGACTGTCTCTTTCAATGAATGAAATGTATCAGTACTTAATGGTAACGGGTTTCACAAACTGACTCAATGTATTAAACTACATTGTCGATTCCGTGAAAGGTGTTTCACTCACTTAATCAGTGAATCAAACGATATTCAGAGATCAACTGAAACGAGTTTCATTCACTCATTCAATGAATTAAGCTACACTCCTTGATTCAGTGAAATGTTTTTCACACACTCATACATTGAATCAACCGACATTCATGCATTCAATGAAAGTAAACTCCCGCATTCACTCAAAAAAACTAACTTCATTCTTGCTTGAAATGACTTTACCTGATCTTGTTCATTCCCTCAACCAACGTACTTTCAAAGAAAGGTGTTGACTGTCTCATTCATTAATCGAACTACTATCAGTCCTTCAGGGAAAGAAGTTTCACAAACTGACAATGAACTAAACTGCATTGTTGATTCAGTGAAAGGTGTTTCAGTCATTTAATCAGTGAATCAAACTATATTCAGATATCAACTGAAACGAGTTTCACTCACTCATTCAATGAATTAAGCTACATTCCTTGATTCAGTGAAATGTTTCTCACACACTCATATATTGAATCAACCTACATTCATGCATTGAATCAAACGAGTTTCAAAAACTAACGCAATGAATTAAACTATATTGTTGATGCAGTGTAAGTTGTTGTATTCATTCAGTGGAACAGACTACATTCATAGATTCCATGAAACGTTTTTCACTGACTCATTCAAAGAATTAAGCTACATTCCTTGATTCAGTGAAATGTTTTCCACACACTCATTCATTGAATCAACCTACATTCATGTATTCACTGAAAGTAAACTCCCGCATTCATTCAAAGAAACAAACTTCATTCTTGCTTGCAAGGACTTTACCTGATCTTGTTCATTCCCTGAACCACGTACCTTCAAAGTAAGGTGTTGACTGTCTCATTCAGTGAACCGAAATACTATCAATACTTCAGGGAAACAAATTTCACAAACTGACAATGAATAAACTACATTGTTGATTCAGTGAACGTTGTTTCACTCACTTAATCAGTGAATCAAACTATATTCAGAGATCAACTGAAACGAGGGTCACTCACTCATTCAATGAATTAAGCTACATTCCTTGATTCAGTTAAATGCCTTTCACACACTCATTCAAGAAATTAAACAAGATTCATGCATTGAATAAAATTAAACTCACGCATTCATTCAAAGAAACAAACTTCATTCATACATGAAAAGGCTACAGTTGTTCTTGTTCATGCAGTGAATCAAACTACTTTGAAAAAGACGGGTTTGACTGTCTCTTTCAATGAATCAAACTACTATCAATACTTCATGGTAACGAGTTACACAAACTCACTCAATGAATTAAACTGCATTGTTGATTCCGTGAAAGGTGTTTCACTCACTTAATCAGTGAATCAAACTATATTCAGAGATCAACTGAAACGAGTTTCACTCACTCATTCAATGAATTAAGCCACATTCCTTGATTCAGTGAAATGTTTTTCACACACTCATTCATTGATTCAACCTACATTCATGGATTCAATGAAAGTAAACTCCCGCATTCATTCAAAGAAACTCACTTCATTCTTGCTTGCAATGACTTTACCTGATCTTGCTCATTCACTGAACTAACGTACCTTCAAAGAAAGGTGTTGACTGTCTCATTCAATGAATCGAACTACTCTCAATACTTCAGGGAAACAAGTTTCACAAACTGACAATGAATTAAACTACATTGTTGATTCCGTGAAAGGTGTTTCACTCACTTAATCAGTGAATCAAACTATATTCGGAGATCAACTGAAACGAGTTTCACTCACTCATTCTATGAATTAAGCTACATTCCTTGATTCAGTGAAATGTTTTCCACACACTCATATATTGAATCAACCTACATTCATGTATTCACTGAAAGTAAACTCCCGCATTCTTTCAAAGAAACAAACTTCATTCTTGCTTGCAATGACTTTACCTGATCTTGTTCATTCCGTTAACCAACGTACATTCAAAGAAAGGTGTTAACTGTTTCATTCATTAATCGAAGTACTATCAATACTTCAGGGAAACACGTTTCACAAACTAACAATGAATTAAACTACATTTTTGATTCAGTGAAAGGTGTTTCACTCATTTAATCAGTGAATCAAACTATATTCAGATATCAACTGAAACGAGTTTCACTCACTCATTCAATGATTTAATCTACATTCCTTGATTCAGTGAAATGACTTTCACACACTCATATATTGAATCAACCTACATTCATGCATTCAATGAAAGTAAACTCCCGCATTAATTCAAAAAACCTAACTTCATTCTAGCTTGAAATGACTTTACCTGATCTTGTTCATTCCCTTAACCAACGTACTTTCAAAGAAAGGCGTTGACTGTCTCATTCATTAATCGAACTACTATCAATCATTCAGGGAAACAAGTTTCACAAACTGACAATGAACTAACCTAAATTGTTGATTCATTGAAAGGTGTTTCACTCATTTAATCAGTGAATCAAACTATATTCAGATATCAACTGAAACGAGTTTCACTCACTCATTCAATGAATTAAGCTACATTCCTTGATTCAGTGAAATGTTTCTCACACACTCATATATTGAATCAACCTACATTCATGCATTGAATCAAACGAGTTTCAAAAACTAACTCAATGAATTAAACGATATTGTTGACGCAGTGAAAGGTGTTGTATTCATTCAGTCGAACAGACTACATTCCATGAAAAGTTTTTCACTGAATCATTTAAAGAATGAAGCTACATTCCTTGATTCAGTGAAATGACATACACACTGATTCATTGAATCAACCTACATTCATGCATTCAATGAAACTAAACTCACGCATTCATTCAAAGAAACAAACTTCATTCTTGCTTAAAATGTGTTCACCTGATCTTGTTCATTCCGTGAACCAACGTACATTCAAAGAAAGGTGTTGACTGTCTCATTCAATGAATCGAACTACTATCAATATTTCAGAGAAACAAGTTTCACAAACTGACATTGAATTAAACTACATTGTTGATTCAGTGAAAGGTGTTTCACTCACTTAATCAGTGAATCAAACTATATTCAGAGATCAACTGAAACGAGTTTCACTCACTCATTCAATTCAGTAAGCGACATTCCTTGATTCAATGCAATGACTTACATACACTCATTCAATAACTTAAACGACATTCATGCATTGAATGCAACTAAACTCACGCATTCATTCAAAGAAACAATCTTCATTCATTCATGCAATGTCTTCAGCTGATCTTGTTCATGCAGTGAATCAAACTACATTTAAAGAAACGGGTTTGACTGTCTCTTTCAATGAATGAAATGTATCAGTACTTAATGGTAACGGGTTTCACAAACTGACTCAATGTATTAAACTACATTGTCGATTCCGTGAAAGGTGTTTCACTCACTTAATCAGTGAATCAAACGATATTCAGAGATCAACTGAAACGAGTTTCATTCACTCATTCAATGAATTAAGCTACACTCCTTGATTCAGTGAAATGTTTTTCACACACTCATACATTGAATCAACCTACATTCATGCATTCAATGAAAGTAAACTCCCGCATTCACTCAAAAAAACTAACTTCATTCTTGCTTGAAATGACTTTACCTGATCTTGTTCATTCCCTCAACCAACGTACTTTCAAAGAAAGGTGTTGACTGTCTCATTCATTAATCGAACTACTATCAGTCCTTCAGGGAAAGAAGTTTCACAAACTGACAATGAACTAAACTGCATTGTTGATTCAGTGAAAGGTGTTTCAGTCATTTAATCAGTGAATCAAACTATATTCAGATATCAACTGAAACGAGTTTCACTCACTCATTCAATGAATTAAGCTACATTCCTTGATTCAGTGAAATGTTTCTCACACACTCATATATTGAATCAACCTACATTCATGCATTGAATCAAACGAGTTTCAAAAACTAACGCAATGAATTAAACTATATTGTTGATGCAGTGTAAGTTGTTGTATTCATTCAGTGGAACAGACTACATTCATAGATTCCATGAAACGTTTTTCACTGACTCATTCAAAGAATTAAGCTACATTCCTTGATTCAGTGAAATGTTTTCCACACACTGATTTATTGAATCAACCTACATTCATGCATTCACTGAAACTAAACTCCCGCATTCATTCAAAGAAACAAACTTCATTCTTGCTTGCAAGGACTTTACCTGATCTTGTTCATTCCCTGAACCACGTACCTTCAAAGTAAGGTGTTGACTGTCTCATTCAGTGAACCGAAATACTATCAATACTTCAGGGAAACAAATTTCACAAACTGACAATGAATAAACTACATTGTTGATTCAGTGAACGTTGTTTCACTCACTTAATCAGTGAATCAAACTATATTCAGAGATCAACTGAAACGAGGGTCACTCACTCATTCAATGAATTAAGCTACATTCCTTGATTCAGTTAAATGCCTTTCACACACTCATTCAAGAAATTAAACAAGATTCATGCATTGAATAAAATTAAACTCACGCATTCATTCAAAGAAACAAACTTCATTCATACATGAAAAGGCTACAGTTGTTCTTGTTCATGCAGTGAATCAAACTACTTTGAAAAAGACGGGTTTGACTGTCTCTTTCAATGAATCAAACTACTATCAATACTTCATGGTAACGAGTTACACAAACTCACTCAATGAATTAAACTGCATTGTTGATTCCGTGAAAGGTGTTTCACTCACTTAATCAGTGAATCAAACTATATTCAGAGATCAACTGAAACGAGTTTCACTCACTCATTCAATGAATTAAGCCACATTCCTTGATTCAGTGAAATGTTTTTCACACACTCATTCATTGATTCAACCTACATTCATGGATTCAATGAAAGTAAACTCCCGCATTCATTCAAAGAAACTCACTTCATTCTTGCTTGCAATGACTTTACCTGATCTTGCTCATTCACTGAACTAACGTACCTTCAAAGAAAGGTGTTGACTGTCTCATTCAATGAATCGAACTACTCTCAATACTTCAGGGAAACAAGTTTCACAAACTGACAATGAATTAAACTACATTGTTGATTCCGTGAAAGGTGTTTCACTCACTTAATCAGTGAATCAAACTATATTCGGAGATCAACTGAAACGAGTTTCACTCACTCATTCTATGAATTAAGCTACATTCCTTGATTCAGTGAAATGTTTTCCACACACTCATATATTGAATCAACCTACATTCATGTATTCACTGAAAGTAAACTCCCGCATTCTTTCAAAGAAACAAACTTCATTCTTGCTTGCAATGACTTTACCTGATCTTGTTCATTCCGTTAACCAACGTACATTCAAAGAAAGGTGTTAACTGTTTCATTCATTAATCGAAGTACTATCAATACTTCAGGGAAACACGTTTCACAAACTAACAATGAATTAAACTACATTTTTGATTCAGTGAAAGGTGTTTCACTCATTTAATCAGTGAATCAAACTATATTCAGATATCAACTGAAACGAGTTTCACTCACTCATTCAATGATTTAATCTACATTCCTTGATTCAGTGAAATGACTTTCACACACTCATATATTGAATCAACCTACATTCATGCATTCAATGAAAGTAAACTCCCGCATTCATTCAAAAAACCTAACTTCATTCTAGCTTGAAATGACTTTACCTGATCTTGTTCATTCCCTTAACCAACGTACTTTCAAAGAAAGGCGTTGACTGTCTCATTCATTAATCGAACTACTATCAATCATTCAGGGAAACAAGTTTCACAAACTGACAATGAACTAACCTAAATTGTTGATTCATTGAAAGGTGTTTCACTCATTTAATCAGTGAATCAAACTATATTCAGATATCAACTGAAACGAGTTTCACTCACTCATTCAATGAATTAAGCTACATTCCTTGATTCAGTGAAATGTTTCTCACACACTCATATATTGAATCAACCTACATTCATGCATTGAATCAAACGAGTTTCAAAAACTAACGCAATGAATTAAACGATATTGTTGACGCAGTGAAAGGTGTTGTATTCATTCAGTCGAACAGACTACATTCCATGAAAAGTTTTTCACTGAATCATTTAAAGAATGAAGCTACATTCCTTGATTCAGTGAAATGACATGCACACACTGATTCATTGAATCAACCTACATTCATGCATTCAATGAAACTAAACTCACGCATTCATTCAAAGAAACAAACTTCATTCTTGCTTAAAATGTGTTCACCTGATCTTGTTCATTCCGTGAACCAACGTACATTCAAAGAAAGGTGTTGACTGTCTCATTCAATGAATCGAACTACTATCAATATTTCAGAGAAACAAGTTTCACAAACTGACATTGAATTAAACTACATTGTTGATTCAGTGAAAGGTATTTCACTCACTTAATCAGCGAATCAAACTATATTCAGAGATCAACTGAAACGAATTTCACTCACTCATTCAATTCAGTAAGCGACATTCCTTGATTCAATGCAATGACTTACATACACTCATTCAATAACTTAAACGACATTCATGCATTG
Source organism: Hemiscyllium ocellatum (assembly GCF_020745735.1). Classification (NCBI taxonomy): domain Eukaryota; kingdom Metazoa; phylum Chordata; class Chondrichthyes; order Orectolobiformes; family Hemiscylliidae; genus Hemiscyllium; species Hemiscyllium ocellatum. The sequence goes on along the minus strand of NC_083453.1, from coordinate 10,467,385 downwards.
AATGCAACTAAACTCACGCATTCATTCAAAGAAACAATCTTCATTCATTCATGCAATGTCTTCAGCTGATCTTGTTCATGCAGTGAATCAAACTTCATTTAAAGAAACGGGTTTGACTGTCTCTTTCAATGAATGAAATGTATCAGTACTTAATGGTAACGGGTTTCACAAACTGACTCAATGTATTAAACTACATTGTCGATTCCGTGAAAGGTGTTTCACTCACTTAATCAGTGAATCAAACGATATTCAGAGATCAACTGAAACGAGTTTCATTCACTCATTCAATGAATTAAGCTACACTCCTTGATTCAGTGAAATGTTTTTCACACACTCATACATTGAATCAACCTACATTCATGCATTCAATGAAAGTAAACTCCCGCATTCACTCAAAAAAACTAACTTCATTCTTGCTTGAAATGACTTTACCTGATCTTGTTCATTCCCTTAACCAACGTACTTTCAAAGAAAGGTGTTGGCTGTCTCATTCATTAATCGAACTACTATCAGTCCTTCAGGGAAAGAAGTTTCACAAACTGACAATGAACTAAACTGCATTGTTGATTCAGTGAAAGGTGTTTCAGTCATTTAATCAGTGAATCAAACTATATTCAGATATCAACTGAAACGAGTTTCACTCACTCATTCAATGAATTAAGCTACATTCCTTGATTCAGTGAAATGTTTCTCACACACTCATATATTGAATCAACCTACATTCATGCATTGAATCAAACGAGTTTCAAAAACTAACGCAATGAATTAAACTATATTGTTGATGCAGTGTAAGTTGTTGTATTCATTCAGTGGAACAGACTACATTCATAGATTCCATGAAACGTTTTTCACTGACTCATTCAAAGAATTAAGCTACATCCTTGATTCAGTGAAATGACATGCACACACTGATTCATTGAATCAACCTACATTCATGCATTCAACGAAACTAAACTCCCGCATTCATTCAAAGAACCTCACTTCATTCTTGCTTGCAAGGACTTTACCTGATCTTGTTCATTCCCTGAACCACGTACCTTCAAAGTAAGGTGTTGACTGTCTCATTCAGTGAACCGAAATACTATCAATACTTCAGGGAAACAAATTTCACAAACTGACAATGAATAAACTACATTGTTGATTCAGTGAACGTTGTTTCACTCACTTAATCAGTGAATCAAACTATATTCAGAGATCAACTGAAACGAGGGTCACTCACTCATTCAATGAATTAAGCTACATTCCTTGATTCAGTTAAATGCCTTTCACACACTCATTCAAGAAATTAAACAAGATTCATGCATTGAATAAAATTAAACTCACGCATTCATTCAAAGAAACAAACTTCATTCATACATGCAAAGGCTGCAGTTGTTCTTGTTCATGCAGTGAATCAAACTACTTTGAAAGAGACGGGTTTGACTGTCTCTTTCAATGAATCAAACTACTATCAATACTTCATGGTAACGAGTTACACAAACTCACTCAATGAATTAAACTGCATTGTTGATTCCGTGAAAGGTGTTTCACTCACATAATCAGTGAATCAAACTATATTCAGAGATCAACTGAAACGAGTTTCACTCACTCATTCAATGAATTAAGCCACGTTCCTTGATTCAGTGAAATGTTTTTCACACACTCATTCATTGATTCAACCTACATTCATGGATTCAATGAAAGTAAACTCCCGCATTCATTCAAAGAAACTCACTTCATTCTTGCTTGCAATGACTTTACCTGATCTTGCTCATTCACTGAACTAACGTACCTTCAAAGAAAGGTGTTGACTGTCTCATTCAATGAATCGAACTACTCTCAATACTTCAGGGAAACAAGTTTCACAAACTGACAATGAATTAAACTACATTGTTGATTCCGTGAAAGGTGTTTCACTCACTTAATCAGTGAATCAAACTATATTCGGAGATCAACTGAAACGAGTTTCACTCACTCATTCAATGAATTAAGCTACATTCCTTGATTCAGTGAAATGTTTCTCACACACTCATATATTGAATCAACCTACATTCATGCATTGAATCAAACGAGTTTCAAAAACTAACTCAATGAATTAAACGATATTGTTGACGCAGTGAAAGCTGTTGTATTCATTCAGTCGAACAGACTACATTCCATGAAAAGTTTTTCACTGAATCATTTAAAGAATGAAGCTACATTCCTTGATTCAGTGAAATGACATGCACACACTGATTCATTGAATCAACCTACATTCATGCATTCAATGAAACTAAACTCACGCATTCATTCAAAGAAACAAACTTCATTCTTGCTTAAAATGTGTTCACCTGATCTTGTTCATTCCGTGAACCAACGTACATTCAAAGAAAGGTGTTGACTGTCTCATTCAATGAATCGAACTACTATCAATATTTCAGAGAAACAAGTTTCACAAACTGACATTGAATTAAACTACATTGTTGATTCAGTGAAAGGTATTTCACTCACTTAATCAGCGAATCAAACTATATTCAGAGTGAAACGAATTTCACTCACTCATTCAATTCAGTAAGCGACATTCCTTGATTCAATGAAATGACTTACATACACTCATTCAATAACTTAAACGACATTCATGCATTGAATGCAACTAAACTCACGCATTCATTCAAAGAAACAATCTTCATTCATTCATGCAATGTCTTCAGCTGATCTTGTTCATGCAGTGAATCAAACTACATTTAAAGAAACGGGTTTGACTGTCTCTTTCAATGAATGAAATGTATCAGTACTTAATGGTAACGGGTTTCACAAACTGACTCAATGTATTAAACTACATTGTTGATTCCGTGAAAGGTGTTTCACTCACTTAATCAGTGAATCAAACGATATTCAGAGATCAACTGAAACGAGTTTCATTCACTCATTCAATGAATTAAGCTACACTCCTTGATTCAGTGAAATGTTTTTCACACACTCATACATTGAATCAACCTACATTCATGCATTCAATGAAAGTAAACTCCCGCATTCACTCAAAAAAACTAACTTCATTCTTGCTTGAAATGACTTTACCTGATCTTGTTCATTCCCTCAACCAACGTACTTTCAAAGAAAGGTGTTGACTGTCTCATTCATTAATCGAACTACTATCAGTCCTTCAGGGAAAGAAGTTTCACAAACTGACAATGAACTAAACTGCATTGTTGATTCAGTGAAATGTGTTTCACTCATTTAATCAGTGAATCAAACTATATTCAGATATCAACTGAAACGAGTTTCACTCACTCATTCAATGAATTAAGCTACATTCCTTGATTCAGTGAAATGTTTCTCACACACTCATATATTGAATCAACCTACATTCATGCATTGAATCAAACGAGTTTCAAAAACTAACGCAATGAATTAAACTATATTGTTGATGCAGTGTAAGTTGTTGTATTCATTCAGTGGAACAGACTACATTCATAGATTCCATGAAACGTTTTTCACTGACTCATTCAAAGAATTAAGCTACATTCCTTGATTCAGTGAAATGTTTTCCACACACTCATTTATTGAATCAACCTACATTCATGCATTCACTGAAAGTAAACTCCCGCATTCTTTCAAAGAAACAAACTTCATTCTTGCTTGCAAGGACTTTACCTGATCTTGTTCATTCCCTGAACCACGTACCTTCAAAGTAAGGTGTTGACTGTCTCATTCAGTGAACCGAAATACTATCAATACTTCAGGGAAACAAATTTCACAAACTGACAATGAATAAACTACATTGTTGATTCAGTGAACGTTGTTTCACTCACTTAATCAGTGAATCAAACTATATTCAGAGATCAACTGAAACGAGGGTCACTCACTCATTCAATGAATTAAGCTACATTCCTTGATTCAGTTAAATGCCTTTCACACACTCATTCAAGAAATTAAACAAGATTCATGCATTGAATAAAATTAAACTCACGCATTCATTCAAAGAAACAAACTTCATTCATACATGAAAAGGCTACAGTTGTTCTTGTTCATGCAGTGAATCAAACTACTTTGAAAAAGACGGGTTTGACTGTCTCTTTCAATGAATCAAACTACTATCAATACTTCATGGTAACGAGTTACACAAACTCACTCAATGAATTAAACTGCATTGTTGATTCCGTGAAAGGTGTTTCACTCACTTAATCAGTGAATCAAACTATATTCAGAGATCAACTGAAACGAGTTTCACTCACTCATTCAATGAATTAAGCCACATTCCTTGATTCAGTGAAATGTTTTTCACACACTCATTCATTGATTCAACCTACATTCATGGATTCAATGAAAGTAAACTCCCGCATTCATTCAAAGAAACTCACTTCATTCTTGCTTGCAATGACTTTACCTGATCTTGCTCATTCACTGAACTAACGTACCTTCAAAGAAAGGTGTTGACTGTCTCATTCAATGAATCGAACTACTCTCAATACTTCAGGGAAACAAGTTTCACAAACTGACAATGAATTAAACTACATTGTTGATTCCGTGAAAGGTGTTTCACTCACTTAATCAGTGAATCAAACTATATTCGGAGATCAACTGAAACGAGTTTCACTCACTCATTCTATGAATTAAGCTACATTCCTTGATTCAGTGAAATGACATGCACACACTCATTCATTGAATCAACCTACATTCATGCATTCAATGAAACTAAACTCACGCATTCATTCAAAGAAACAAACTTCATTCTTGCTTAAAATGTGTTCACCTGATCTTGTTCATTCCGTGAACCAACGTACATTCAAAGAAAGGTGTTGACTGTCTCATTCAATGAATCGAACTACTATCAATATTTCAGAGAAACAAGTTTCACAAACTGACATTGAATTAAACTACATTGTTGATTCAGTGAAAGGTATTTCACTCACTTAATCAGCGAATCAAACTATATTCAGAGATCAACTGAAACGAATTTCACTCACTCATTCAATTCAGTAAGCGACATTCCTTGATTCAATGAAATGACTTACATACACTCATTCAATAACTTAAACGACATTCATGCATTGAATGCAACTAAACTCACGCATTCATTCAAAGAAACAATCTTCATTCATTCATGCAATGTCTTCAGCTGATCTTGTTCATGCAGTGAATCAAACTTCATTTAAAGAAACGGGTTTGACTGTCTCTTTCAATGAATGAAATGTATCAGTACTTAATGGTAACGGGTTTCACAAACTGACTCAATGTATTAAACTACATTGTTGATTCCGTGAAAGGTGTTTCACTCACTTAATCAGTGAATCAAACGATATTCAGAGATCAACTGAAACGAGTTTCATTCACTCATTCAATGAATTAAGCTACACTCCTTGATTCAGTGAAATGTTTTTCACACACTCATACATTGAATCAACCTACATTCATGCATTCAATGAAAGTAAACTCCCGCATTCACTCAAAAAAACTAACTTCATTCTTGCTTGAAATGACTTTACCTGATCTTGTTCATTCCCTTAACCAACGTACTTTCAAAGAAAGGTGTTGACTGTCTCATTCATTAATCGAACTACTATCAGTCCTTCAGGGAAAGAAGTTTCACAAACTGACAATGAACTAAACTGCATTGTTGATTCAGTGAAAGGTGTTTCAGTCATTTAATCAGTGAATCAAACTATATTCAGATATCAACTGAAACGAGTTTCACTCACTCATTCAATGAATTAAGCTACATTCCTTGATTCAGTGAAATGTTTCTCACACACTCATATATTGAATCAACCTACATTCATGCATTGAATCAAACGAGTTTCAAAAACTAACGCAATGAATTAAACTATATTGTTGATGCAGTGTAAGTTGTTGTATTCATTCAGTGGAACAGACTACATTCATAGATTCCATGAAACGTTTTTCACTGACTCATTCAAAGAATTAAGCTACATCCTTGATTCAGTGAAATGACATGCACACACTGATTCATTGAATCAACCTACATTCATGCATTCAACGAAACTAAACTCCCGCATTCATTCAAAGAACCTCACTTCATTCTTGCTTGCAAGGACTTTACCTGATCTTGTTCATTCCCTGAACCACGTACCTTCAAAGTAAGGTGTTGACTGTCTCATTCAGTGAACCGAAATACTATCAATACTTCAGGGAAACAAATTTCACAAACTGACAATGAATAAACTACATTGTTGATTCAGTGAACGTTGTTTCACTCACTTAATCAGTGAATCAAACTATATTCAGAGATCAACTGAAACGAGGGTCACTCACTCATTCAATGAATTAAGCTACATTCCTTGATTCAGTTAAATGCCTTTCACACACTCATTCAAGAAATTAAACAAGATTCATGCATTGAATAAAATTAAACTCACGCATTCATTCAAAGAAACAAACTTCATTCATACATGCAAAGGCTGCAGTTGTTCTTGTTCATGCAGTGAATCAAACTACTTTGAAAGAGACGGGTTTGACTGTCTCTTTCAATGAATCAAACTACTATCAATACTTCATGGTAACGAGTTACACAAACTCACTCAATGAATTAAACTGCATTGTTGATTCCGTGAAAGGTGTTTCACTCACATAATCAGTGAATCAAACTATATTCAGAGATCAACTGAAACGAGTTTCACTCACTCATTCAATGAATTAAGCCACGTTCCTTGATTCAGTGAAATGTTTTTCACACACTCATTCATTGATTCAACCTACATTCATGGATTCAATGAAAGTAAACTCCCGCATTCATTCAAAGAAACTCACTTCATTCTTGCTTGCAATGACTTTACCTGATCTTGCTCATTCACTGAACTAACGTACCTTCAAAGAAAGGTGTTGACTGTCTCATTCAATGATTCGAACTACTCTCAATACTTCAGGGAAACAAGTTTCACAAACTGACAATGAATTAAACTACATTGTTGATTCCGTGAAAGGTGTTTCACTCACTTAATCAGTGAATCAAACTATATTCGGAGATCAACTGAAACGAGTTTCACTCACTCATTCTATGAATTAAGCTACATTCCTTGATTCAGTGAAATGTTTTCCACACACTCATTTATTGAATCAACCTACATTCATGTATTCACTGAAAGTAAACTCCCGCATTCTTTCAAAGAAACAAACTTCATTCTTGCTTGCAATGACTTTACCTGATCTTGTTCATTCCCTGAACCACGTACCTTCAAAGTAAGGTGTTGACTGTCTCATTCAGTGAACCGAAATACTATCAATACTTCAGGGAAACAAATTTCACAAACTGACAATGAATAAACTACATTGTTGATTCAGTGAACGTTGTTTCACTCACTTAATCAGTGAATCAAACTATATTCAGAGATCAACTGAAACGAGGGTCACTCACTCATTCAATGAATTAAGCTACATTCCTTGATTCAGTTAAATGCCTTTCACACACTCATTCAAGAAATTAAACAAGATTCATGCATTGAATAAAATTAAACTCACGCATTCATTCAAAGAAACAAACTTCATTCATACATGAAAAGGCTACAGTTGTTCTTGTTCATGCAGTGAATCAAACTACTTTGAAAAAGACGGGTTTGACTGTCTCTTTCAATGAATCAAACTACTATCAATACTTCATGGTAACGAGTTACACAAACTCACTCAATGAATTAAACTGCATTGTTGATTCCGTGAAAGGTGTTTCACTCACTTAATCAGTGAATCAAACTATATTCAGAGATCAACTGAAACGAGTTTCACTCACTCATTCAATGAATTAAGCCACATTCCTTGATTCAGTGAAATGTTTTTCACACACTCATTCATTGATTCAACCTACATTCATGGATTCAATGAAAGTAAACTCCAGCATTCATTCAAAGAAACTCACTTCATTCTTGCTTGCAATGACTTTACCTGATCTTGCTCATTCACTGAACTAACGTACCTTCAAAGAAAGGTGTTGACTGTCTCATTCAATGAATCGAACTACTCTCAATACTTCAGGGAAACAAGTTTCACAAACTGACAATGAATTAAACTACATTGTTGATTCCGTGAAAGGTGTTTCACTCACTTAATCAGTGAATCAAACTATATTCAGAGATCAACTGAAACGAGTTTCACTCACTCATTCAATGAATTAAGCTACATTCCTTGATTCAGTGAAATGTTTTTCACACACTCATTCATTGAATCAACCTACATTCATGCATTCAATGAAAGTAAACTCCCGCATTCTTTCAAAGAAACAAACTTCATTCTTGCTTGCAATGACTTTACCTGATCTTGTTCATTCCGTTAACCAACGTACATTCAAAGAAAGGTGTTAACTGTTTCATTCATTAATCGAAGTACTATCAATACTTCAGGGAAACACGTTTCACAAACTAACAATGAATTAAACTACATTTTTGATTCAGTGAAAGGTGTTTCACTCATTTAATCAGTGAATCAAACTATATTCAGATATCAACTGAAACGAGTTTCACTCACTCATTCAATGATTTAATCTACATTCCTTGATTCAGTGAAATGACTTTCACACACTCATATATTGAATCAACCTACATTCATGCATTCAATGAAAGTAAACTCCCGCATTCATTCAAAAAACCTAGCTTCATTCTTGCTTGAAATGACTTTACCTGATCTTGTTCATTCCCTTAACCAACGTACTTTCAAAGAAAGGTGTTGACTGTCTCATTCATTAATCGAACTACTATCAATCATTCAGGGAAACAAGTTTCACAAACTGACAATGAACTAACCTAAATTGTTGATTCATTGAAAGGTGTTTCACTCATTTAATCAGTGAATCAAACTATATTCAGATATCAACTGAAACGAGTTTCACTCACTCATTCAATGAATTAAGCTACATTCCTTGATTCAGTGAAATGTTTCTCACACACTCATATATTGAATCAACCTACATTCATGCATTGAATCAAACGAGTTTCAAAAACTAACTCAATGAATTAAACGATATTGTTGACGCAGTGAAAGGTGTTGTATTCATTCAGTCGAACAGACTACATTCCATGAAAAGTTTTTCACTGAATCATTTAAAGAATGAAGCTACCTTCCTTGATTCAGTGAAATGACATGCACACACTGATTCATTGAATCAACCTACATTCTTGCATTCAATGAAACTAAACTCACGCATTCATTCAAAGAAACAAACTTCATTCTTGCTTAAAATGTGTTCACCTGATCTTGTTCATTCCGTGAACCAACGTACATTCAAAGAAAGGTGTTGACTGTCTCATTCAATGAATCGAACTACTATCAATATTTCAGAGAAACAAGTTTCACAAACTGACATTGAATTAAACTACATTGTTGATTCAGTGAAAGGTATTTCACTCACTTAATCAGCGAATCAAACTATATTCAGAGATCAACTGAAACGAATTTCACTCACTCATTCAATTCAGTAAGCGACATTCCTTGATTCAATGCAATGACTTACATACACTCATTCAATAACTTAAACGACATTCATGCATTGAATGCAACTAAACTCACGCATTCATTCAAAGAAACAATCTTCATTCATTCATGCAATGTCTTCAGCTGATCTTGTTCATGCAGTGAATCAAACTTCATTTAAAGAAACGGGTTTGACTGTCTCTTTCAATGAATGAAATGTATCAGTACTTAATGGTAACGGGTTTCACAAACTGACTCAATGTATTAAACTACATTGTCGATTCCGTGAAAGGTGTTTCACTCACTTAATCAGTGAATCAAACTATATTCAGAGATCAACTGAAACGAGTTTCACTCACTCATTCAATGAATTAAGCCACATTCCTTGATTCAGTGAAATGTTTTTCACACACTCATTCATTGATTCAACCTACATTCATGGATTCAATGAAAGTAAACTCCCGCATTCATTCAAAGAAACTCACTTCATTCTTGCTTGCAATGACTTTACCTGATCTTGCTCATTCACTGAACTAACGTACCTTCAAAGAAAGGTGTTGACTGTCTCATTCAATGAATCGAACTACTCTCAATACTTCAGGGAAACAAGTTTCACAAACTGACAATGAATTAAACTACATTGTTGATTCCGTGAAAGGTGTTTCATTCACTTAATCAGTGAATCAAACTATATTCGGAGATCAACTGAAACGAGTTTCACTCACTCATTCTATGAATTAAGCTACATTCCTTGATTCAGTGAAATGTTTTCCACACACTCATATATTGAATCAACCTACATTCATGTATTCACTGAAAGTAAACTCCCGCATTCTTTCAAAGAAACAAACTTCATTCTTGCTTGCAATGACTTTACCTGATCTTGTTCATTCCGTTAACCAACGTACATTCAAAGAAAGGTGTTAACTGTTTCATTCATTAATCGAAGTACTATCAATACTTCAGGGAAACACGTTTCACAAACTAACAATGAATTAAACTACATTTTTGATTCAGTGAAAGGTGTTTCACTCATTTAATCAGTGAATCAAACTATATTCAGATATCAACTGAAACGAGTTTCACTCACTCATTCAATGATTTAATCTACATTCCTTGATTCAGTGAAATGACTTTCACACACTCATATATTGAATCAACCTACATTCATGCATTCAATGAAAGTAAACTCCCGCATTCATTCAAAAAACCTAACTTCATTCTTGCTTGAAATGACTTTACCTGATGTTGTTCATTCCCTTAACCAACGTACTTTCAAAGAAAGGTGTTGACTGTCTCATTCATTAATCGAACTACTATCAACCATATTCAGGGAAACAAGTTTCACAAACTGACAATGAATTAAACTACATTGTTGATTCAGTGAAATGTTTTTCACTCATTTAATCAGTGAATCAAACTATATTCAGATATCAACTGAAACTAGTTTCACTCACTCATTCAATGAATTAAGCTACATTCCTTGATTCAGTGAAATGTTTCTCACACACTCATATATTGAATCAACCTACATTCATGCATTGAATCAAACGAGTTTCAAAAACTAACTCAATGAATTAAACTATATTGTTGATGCAGTGAAAGGTGTTGTATTCATTCAGTCGAAAAGACTACATTCATAGATTCCATGAAAAGTTTTTCACTGAATCATTTAAAGAATTAAGCTACATTCGTTGATTCAGTGAAATGACATGCACACACTGATTCATTGAATCAACCTACATTCTTGCATTCAATGAAACTAAACTCACGCATTCATTCAAAGAAACAAACTTCATTCTTGCTTGCAATGGTTCACCTGATCTTGTTCATTCCGTGAACCAACGTACATTCAAAGAAAGGTGTTGACAGTCTCATTCAATCAATCGAACTGCTATCAATATTTCAGAGAAACAAGTTTCACAAACTGACAATGAATTAAACTACATTGTTGATTCAGTGAAAGGTGTTTCACTCACTTAATCAGTGAATCAAACTATATTCAGAGATCAACTGAAACGAATTTCACTCACTCATTCAATTCAGTAAGCGACATTACTTGATTCAATGAAATGACTTACATACACTCATTCAATAACTTAAACGACATTCATGCATTGAATGCAACTAAACTCACGCATTCATTCAAAGAAACAATCTTCATTCATTCATGCAATGTCTTCAGCTGATCTTGTTCATGCAGTGAATCAAACTACACTTAAAGAAACGGGTTTGACTGTCTCTTTCAATGAATGAAATGTATCAGTACTTAATGGTAACGGGTTTCACAAACTGACTCAATGTATTAAACTACATTGTTGATTCCGTGAAAGGTGTTTCACTCACTTAATCAGTGAATCAAACTATATTCAGAGATCAACTGAAACGAATTTCACTCACTCATTCTATTCAGTAAGCGACATTCCTTGATTCAATGAAATGACTTACATACACTCATTCAATAACTTAAACGACATTCATGCATTGAATGCAACTAAACTCACGCATTCATTCAAAGAAACAATCTTCATTCATTCATGCAATGTCTTCAGCTGATCTTGTTCATGCAGTGAATCTAACAACATTTAAAGAAACGGGTTTGACTGTCTCTTTCAATGAATGAAACTCGTATCAGTACTTTAATGGTAACGGGTTTCACAAACTGACTCAATGAATTAAACTACATTGTTGATTCCGTGAAAGGTGTTTCACTCACTTAATCAGTGAATCAAACTATATTCAGAGATCAACTGAAACGAATTTCACTCACTCATTCAATGAAGTAAGCGACATTCCTTGATTCAATGAAATGACTTACATACACTCATTCTATAAATTAAACGACATTCATGCATTGAATGCAACTAAACTCACGCATTCATTCACAGAAACAATCTTCATTCATTCATGCAATGTCTTCAGCTGATCTTGTTAATGCACTGAATCAAACTACTTGGACAGAGACTGTCTCTTTCAATGAATCAAACGAGTTTCAAAAACTAACTCAATGAATCAAACTATATTGTTGGTGCATTGTAAGTTGTATTCATTCAGTGGAACAGACTACATTCATAGATTCCATGAAACGTTTTTCACGGACTCATTCAAAGAATTAAGCTACAGTCCTTGATTCAGTGAAATGTTTTTCTCACACACATACATTGAATCAACCTACATTCATGCATTCAACGAAACTAAACTCCCGCATTCACTCAAAGAAACAAACTTAATTCTTGCTTGCGATGACCTTACCTGACCTTGCACATTCCCTGATCTAACGTACATTCAAAGAAAGGTGTTGACTGTCTCATTCAATGAATCGAACTACGATCAATATTTCAGAGAAGCAAGTTTCACAAACTGACAATGAATTAAACTACATTCTTGATTCAGTGGAAGTGTTTCACTCACTTAATCAGTGTGTCAAACTATATTCAGAGATCAACTGAAACGAATTTCACTCACTCATTCAATGAATTAAGCTACATTCCTTGATTCAGTGAAATGACTTACATACACTCATTCTATAAATGAAACGACATTCATGCATTGAATGTAACTAAACTCACGCATTCATTCAAAGAATCAAACTTCATTCATTCATGCAATGTCTTCAGCTGATCTTGTTAATGCAGTGAATCAAGCTACTTTGACAGAAACGGGTTTGACTGTTTCTTTCAAAGAATCAAACTACTATCAATACTTAATGGTAACGAATTTCAGAAACTGACTCAATGTATTAAACTACATTTTTGATTCAGTGAAAGGTGTTTCACTCATTTAATCAGTGACTCAAACTATATTCAGATATCAACTGAAGCGAGTTTCACTCACTCATTCAATGATTTAAGCTACATTCCTTGATTCAGTGAAATGACTTTCACACACTCATATATTGAATCAACCTACATTCATGCATTCAATGAAAGTAAACTCCCGCATTCATTCAAAAAACCTAACTTCATTCTTGCTTGAAATGACTTTACCTGATCTTGTTCATTCCCTTAACCAACGTACTTTCAAAGAAAGGTGTTGACTGTCTCATTCATTAATCGAACTACTATCAATCATTCAGGGAAACAAGATTCACAAACTGACAATGAATTAAACTACATTGTTGAATCAGTGAAAGGTTTTTCACTCATTTAATCAGTGAATCAAACTATATTCAGAGATCAACTGAAAATAGATTCACTCACTCATTCAATGAATTAAGATACATTCCTTGATTCAGTGAAATGACTTTCAATACACTCATTCGTTGAATCAACCTACATTCATGCATTCAATGAAAGTAAACTCCCGCATTCACTCAAAAAAACTAACTTCATTCTTGCTTGAAATGACTTTACCTGATCTTGTTCATTCCCTTAACCAACGTACTTTCAAAGAAAGGTGTTGACTGTCTCATTCATTAATCGAACTACTATCAATCCTTCAGGGAAAGAAGTTTCACAAACTGACAATGAACTAAACTACATTGTTGATTCAGTGAAAGGTGTTTCACTCATTTAATCAGTGAGTCAAACTATATTCAGATATCAACTGAAACGAGTTTCACTCACTCATTCAATGAATTAAGCTACATTCCTTGATTCAGTGAAATGTTTCTCACACACTCATATATTGAATCAACCTACATTCATGCATTGAATCAAACGAGTTTCAAAAACTAACCCAATGAATTAAACTATATTGTTGATGCTGTGAAAGGTGTTGTATTCATTCAGTCGAAAAGACTACATTTATAGATTCCATGAAAAGTTTTTCACTGAATCATTTAAAGAATTAAGCTACATTCGTTGATTCAGTGAAATGACATGCACACACTGATTCATTGAATCAACCTACATTCTTGCATTCAATGAAACTAAACTCACGCATTCATTCAAAGAAACAAACTTCATTCTTGCTTGCAATGGTTCACCTGATCTTGTTCATTCCGTGAACCAACGTACATTCAAAGAAAGGTGTTGACAGTCTCATTCAATGAATCGAACTACTATCAATATTTCAGAGAAACAAGTTTCACAAACTGACAATGAATTAAACTACATTGTTGATTCAGTGAAAGGTGTTTCACTCACTTAATCAGTGAATCAAACTATATTCAGAGATCAACTGAAACGAATTTCACTCACTCATTCTATTCAGTAAGCGACATTCCTTGATTCAATGCAATGACTTACATACACTCATTCAATAACTTAAACGACATTCATGCATTGAATGCAACTAAACTCACGCATTCATTCAAAGAAACAATCTTCATTCATTCATGCAATGTCTTCAGCTGATCTTGTTCATGCAGTGAATCAAACTACATTTAAAGAAACGGGTTTGACTGTCTCTTTCAATGAATGCAACTACTATCAGTACTTTAATGGTAACGGGTTTCACAAACTGACTCAATGTATTAAACTACATTGTTGATTCCGTGAAAGGTGTTTCACTCACTTAATCAGTGAATCAAATGATATTCAGAGATCAACTGAAACGAGTTTCATTCACTCATTCAATGAATTAAGCTACACTCCTTGATTCAGTGAAATGTTTTTCACACACTCATAAATTGAATCAACCTACATTCATGCATTCAATGAAAGTAAACTCCCGCATTCACTCAAAAAAACTAACTTCATTCTTGCTTGAAATGACTTTACCTGATCTTGTTCATTCCCTTAACCAACGTACTTTCAAAGAAAGGTGTTGACTGTCTCATTCATTAATCGACCTACTATCAATCCTTCAGGGAAAGAAGTTTCACAAACTGACAATGAACTAAACTACATTGTTGATTCAGTGAAAGGTGTTTCACTCACTTAATCAGCGAATCAAACTATATTCAGAGATCAACTGAAACGAGTTTCACTCACTCATTCAATGAAGTAAGCGACATTCCTTGATTCAATGAAATGACTTACATACACTCATTCTATAAATTAAACGACATTCATGCATTGAATGCAACTAAACTCACGCATTCATTCATTCATGCAATGTCTTCAGCTGATCTTGTTAATGCAGTAAATCAAACTACTTGGACAGAGACTGTCTCTTTCAATGAATCAAACGAGTTTCAAAATCTAACTCAATGAATCAAACTATATTGTTGGTGCAGTGTAAGTTGTATTCATTCAGTGGAACAGACTACATTCATAGATTCCATGAAACGTTTTTCACGGACTCATTCAAAGAATTAAGCTACAGTCCTTGATTCAGTGAAATGTTTTTCTCACACACATACATTGAATCAACCTACATTCATGCATTCAACGAAACTAAACTCCCGAATTCATTCAAAGAAACAAACTTAATTCTTGCTTGCGATGACCTTACCTGACCTTGCACATTCCCTGATCTAACGTACATTCAAAGAAAGGTGTTGTCTGTCTCATTCAATGAATCGAACTACGATCAATATTTCAGAGAAACAAGTTTCACAAACTGACAATGAATTAAACTACATTGTTGATTCAGTGGAAGGTGTTTCACTCACTTAATCAGTGTGTCAAACTATATTCAGAGATCAACTGAAACGAGTTTCACTCACTCATTCAATGAATTAAGCTACATTCCTTGATTCAGTGAAATGACTTACATACACTCATTCTATAAATGAAACGACATTCATGCATTGAATGTAACTAAACTCACGCATTCATTCAAAGAATCAAACTTCATTCATTCATGCAATGTCTTCAGCTGATCTTGTTAATGCAGTGAATCAAGCTACTTTGACAGAAACGTGTTTGACTGTTTCTTTCAAAGAATCAAACTACTATCAATACTTAATGGTAACGAATTTCAGAAACTGACTCAATGTATTAAACTACATTGTTGATTCCGTGAATGATGTTTCACTCACTTAATCAGTGAATCAAACTATATTCGGAGATCAACTGAAACGAGTTTCACTCACTCATTCTATGAATTAAGCTACATTCCTTGATTCAGTGAAATGTTTTCCACACACTCATATATTGAATCAACCTACATTCATGCATTCACTGAAAGTAATCTCCCGCATTCTTTCAAAGAAACAAACTTCATTCTTGCTTGCAATGACTTTACCTGATCTTGTTCATTCCGTTAACCAACGTACATTCAAAGAAAGGTGTTAACTGTTTCATTCATTAATCGAAGTACTATCAATACTTCAGGGAAACACGTTTCACAAACTAACAATGAATTAAACTACATTTTTGATTCAGTGAAAGGTGTTTCACTCATTTAATCAGTGAATCAAACTATATTCAGATATCAACTGAAACGAGTTTCACTCACTCATTCAATGAGTTAATCTACATTCCTTGATTCAGTGAAATGACTTTCACACACTCATATATTGAATCAACCTACATTCATGCATTCAATGAAAGTAAACTCCCGCATTCATTCAAAAAACCTAACTTCATTCTTGCTTGAAATGACTTTACCTGATCTTGCTCATTCCCTTAACCAACGTACTTTCAAAGAAAGGTGTTGACTGTCTCATTCATTAATCGAACTACTATCAATCATTCAGGGAAACAAGTTTCACAAACTGACAATGAATTAAACTACATTGTTGAATCAGTGAAATGTTTTTCACTCATTTAATCAGTGAATCAAACTATATTCAGATATCAACTGAAACTAGTTTCACTCACTCATTCAATGAATTAAGATACATTCCTTGATTCAGTGAAATGACTTTCAATACACTCATTCGTTGAATCAACCTACATTCATGCATTCAATGAAAGTAAACTCCCGCATTCACTCAAAAAAACTAACTTCATTCTTGCTTGAAATGACTTTACCTGATCTTGTTCATTCCCTTAACCAACGTACTTTCAAAGAAAGGTGTTGACTGTCTCATTCATTAATCGAACTACTATCAATCCTTCAGGGAAAGAAGTTTCACAAACTGACAATGAACTAAACTACATTGTTGATTCAGTGAAAGGTGTTTCACTCATTTAATCAGTGAATCAAACTATATTCAGATATCAACTGAAACGAGTTTCACTCACTCATTCAATGAATTAAGCTACATTCCTTGATTCAGTGAAATGTTTCTCACACACTCATATATTGAATCAACCTACATTCATGCATTGAATCAAACGAGTTTCACAAACTAACTCAATGAATTAAACTATATTGTTGATGCAGTGAAAGGTGTTGTATTCATTCAGTCGAAAAGACTACATTCATAGATTCCATGAAAAGTTTTTCACTGAATCATTTAAAGAATTAAGCTACATTCGTTGATTCAGTGAAATGACATGCACACACTGATTCATTGAATCAACCTACATTCTTGCATTCAATGAAAGTAAACTCACGCATTCATTCAAAGAAACAAACTTCATTCTTGCTTGCAATGGTTCACCAGATCTTGTTCATTCCGTGAACCAACGTACATTCAAAGAAAGGTGTTGACAGTCTCATTCAATGAATCGAACTACTATCAATATTTCAGAGAAACAAGTTTCACAAACTGACAATGAATTAAACTACATTGTTGATTCAGTGAAAGGTGTTTCACTCACTTAATCAGTGAATCAAACTATATTCAGAGATCAACTGAAACGAATTTCACTCACTCATTCAATGAAGTAAGCGATATTCCTTGATTCAAGGAAATGACGAACATACACACATTCAATAACTTAAACGACATTCATGCATTGAATGCAACTAAACTCACGCATTCATTCAAAGAATCAAACTTCATTCATTCATGCAATGTCTTCAGCTGATCTTGTTCATGCAGTGAATCAAACTACATTTAAAGAAACGGGTTTGACTGTTTCTTTCAAAGAATCAAACTACTATCAATACTTAATGGTAACGAATTTCACAAACTGACTCAATGTATTAAACTACATTGTTGATTCCGTGAAAGATGTTTCACTCACTTAATCAGTGAATCAAACTATATTCAGAGATCAACTGAAACGAGTTTCACTCACTCATTCAATTAATTAAGCTACATTCCTTGATTCAGTGAAATGTTTTCCACACACTCATATATTGAATCAACCTACATTCATGCATTCAATGAAAGTAAACTCCCGCATTCTTCAAAGAAACAAACTTCATTCTTGCTTGCAATGACTTTACCTGATCTTGTTCATTCCGTTAACCAACGTACATTCAAAGAAAGGTGTTACTGTTTCATTCATTAATCGAACTACTATCAATACTTCAGGGAAACACGTTTCACAAACTAACAATGAATTAAACTACATTTTTGATTCAGTGAAAGGTGTTTCACTCATTTAATCAGTGAATCAAACTATATTCAGATATCAACTGAAACGAGTTTCATTCACTCATTCAATGATTTAAGCTACATTCCTTGATTCAGTGAAATGACTTTCACACACTCATATATTGAATCAACCTACATTCATGCATTCAATGAAAGTAAACTCCCGCATTCATTCAAAAAACCTAACTTCATTCTTGCTTGAAATGACTTTACCTGATCTTGTTCATTCCCTTAACCAACGTACTTTCAAAGAAAGGTGTTGACTGTCTCATTCATTAATCGAACTACTATCAATCATTCAGGGAAACAAGTTTCACAAACTGACAATGAATTAAACTACATTGTTGATTCAGTGAAATGTTTTTCACTCATTTAATCAGTGAATCAAACTATATTCAGATATCAACTGAAACGAGTTTCACTCACTCATTCAATGAATTAAGATACATTACTTGATTCAGTGAAATGACTTTCAATACACTCATTCGTTGAATCAACCTACATTCATGCATTCAATGAAAGTAAACTCCCGCATTCACTCAAAAAAACTAACTTCATTCTTGCTTGAAATGACTTTACCTGATCTTGTTCATTCCCTTAACCAACGTACTTTCAAAGAAAGGTGTTGACTGTCTCATTCATTAATCGAACTACTATCAATCCTTCAGGGAAAGAAGTTTCACAAACTGACAATGAACTAAACTACATTGTTGATTCAGTGAAAGGTGTTTCACTCATTTAATCAGTGAATCAAACTATATTCAGATATCAACTGAAACGAGTTTCACTCACTCATTCAATGAATTAAGCTACATTCCTTGATTCAGTGAAATGTTTCTCACACACTCATATATTAAATCAACCTACATTCATGCATTGAATCAAACGAGTTTCAAAAACTAACTCAATGAATTAAACTATATTGTTGATGCAGTGAAAGGCGTTGTATTCATTCAGTCGAACAGACTACATTCATAGATTCCATGAAACGTTTTTCACTGACTCATTCAAAGAATTAAGCTACATCCTTGATTCAGTGAAATGACATGCACACACTGATTCATTGAATCAACCTACATTCATGCATTCAACGAAACTAAACTCCCGCATTCTTTCAAAGAAACAATCTTCATTCTTGCTTGCAATGACTTTACCTGATCTTGTTCATTCCCTTAACCAACGTACATCCAAAGAAAGGTGTTGACTGTTTCATTCATTAATCGAACTTCATTAATTAAACTACATTGTTGATTCCGTGAAAGGTGTTTCACTCACTTAATCAGTGAATCAAACTATATTCAGATATCAACTGAAACGAATTTCACTCACTCATTCAATAATTAATCTACATTCCTAGATTCAGTGAAATGACTTTCACACACTCATTCATTGATTCAACCTACATTCATGCATTCAATGAAAGTAAACTACCGCATTCATTCAAAAAAACTCACTTCATTCTTGCTTGCAATGACTTTACCTGATCTTGTTCATTCACTGAACTAACGTACCTTCAAAGAAAGGTGTTGACTGTCTCATTCAATGAATCGAACTACTATCAATACTTCAGGGAAACAAGTTTCACAAACTGACAATGAATTAAACTACATTGTTGATTCCGTGAAAGGTGTTTCACTCACTTAATCAGTGAATCAAACTATATTCGGAGATCAACTGAAACGAGTTTCACTCACTCATTCAATGAATTAAGCGACGTTCCTTGATTCACTGTAACGACTTTCAATAAATCAAATTACAATAATGCATTCATGGAAACTAATCTTGCGCATTCATTCGAAGGAACAAACATGATTCGTTCATGCAATGTCTTGTTCATTCAGTGAAACCACCTACGTTCAATGAAGTGAGTTAGACTGTCTCATTCAATGAATCAAACGAGTTTCAAAAACTAACTCAATGAATTAAACTATATTGTTGATGCAGTGTAAGTTGTTGTATTCATTCAGTGGAACAGACTACATTCATAGATTCCATGAAACGTTTTTCACTGACTCATTCAAAGAATTAAGCTACATCCTTGATTCAGTGAAATGACATGCACACACTGATTCATTGAATCAACCTACATTCATGCATTCAACGAAACTAAACTCCCGCATTCATTCAAAGAACCTCACTTCATTCTTGCTTGCAAGGACTTTACCTGATCTTGTTCATTCCCTGAACCACGTACCTTCAAAGTAAGGTGTTGACTGTCTCATTCTGTGAACCGAAATACTATCAATACTTCAGGGAAACAAATTTCACAAACTGACAATGAATAAACTACATTGTTGATTCAATGAACTTTGTTTCACTCACTTAATCAGTGAATCAAACTATATTCAGAGATCAACTGAAACGAGGGTCACTCACTCATTCAATGAATTAAGCTACATTCCTTGATTCAGTTAAATGCCTTTCACACACTCATTCAAGAAATTAAACAAGATTCATGCATTGAATAAAATTAAACTCACGCATTCATTCAAAGAAACAAACTTCATTCATACATGCAAAGGCTACAGTTGTTCTTGTTCATGCAGTGAATCAAACTACTTTGAAAGAGACGGGTTTGACTGTCTCTTTCAATGAATCAAACTACTATCAATACTTAATGGTAACGAATTTCAGAAACTGACTCAATGTATTAAACTACATTGTTGATTCCGTGAAAGGTGTTTCACTCACTTAATCAGTGAATCAAACTATATTCAGAGATCAAATGAAACGAGTTTCACTCACTCATTCAATGAATTAAGCTACAGTCCTTGATTCAGTGAAATGTTTTTCACACACTCATACATTGAATCAACCTACATTCATGCATTCAATGAAACCAAACTCCCGCATTCTTTCAAAGAAACAAACTTCATTCTTGCTTGCAATGGTTCACCTGATCTTGTTCATTCCGTGAACCAACGTACATTCAAAGAAAGGTGTTGACTGTCTCATTCAATCAATCGAACTACTATCAATATTTCAGAGAAACAAGTTTCACAAACTGACAATGAATTAAACTACATTGTTGATTCAGTGAAAGGTTTTTCACTCACTTAATCAGTGAATCAAACTATATTCAGAGATCAACTGAAACGAGTTTCACTCACTCATTCAATAAATTTAGCGTCATTCCTTGATTCAGTAAAATGACGTTCAATAAATCAAATTAAAATAATGCATTCATGGAAACTAATCTTACACATTCATTCGAAGGAACAAACTTGATTCGTGCATGCAATGACTTTAGCTGGTCTTGTTCATTCAGTGAAACTACCTACGTTCAATGAATTGAGTTAGACTGTCTCATTCAATGAATCAAACCAGTTTCAAAAACTAACTCAATGAATTAAACTATATTGTTGATGCAGTGAAAGGTGTTGTATTCATTCAGTGAAACAGACTACATTCATAGATTCCATTAAACGTTTTTCACGGACTCATTCAAAGAATTAAGCTACAGTCCTTGATTCAGTGAAATGTTTTTCACACACTCTTACATTGAATCAACCTACATTCATGCATTCAACGAAACTAAACTCCCGCATTCATTCAAAGAAACAAACTTAATTCTTGCTTGCAATGACCTTACCTGACCTTGCACATTCCCTGAACTAACGTACATTCAAAGAAAGGTGTTGTCTGTCTCATTCAATGAATCGAACTACTATCAATATTTCAGAGAAACAAGTTTCACAAACTGACAATGAATTAAACTACATTCTTGATTCAGTGAAAGGTGTTTCACTCACTTAATCAGTGAATCAAACTATATTCAGAGATCAACTGAAACGGGTTTCACTCACTCATTCAATGAATTAAGCTACATTCCTTGATTCAGTGAAATGACTTACATACACTCATTCTATAAATGAAACGACATTCATGCATTGAATGTAGCTAAACTCACGCATTCATTCAAAGAATCAAACTTCATTCATTCATGCAATGTCTTCAGCTGATCTTGTTAATGCAGTGAATCAAGCTACTTTGACAGAAACGTGTTTGACTGTTTCTTTCAAAGAATCAAACTACTATCAATACTTAATGGTAACGAATTTCAGAAACTGACTCAATGTATTAAACTACATTGTTGATTCCGTGAAAGGTGTTTCACTCACTTAATCAGTGAATCAAACTATATTCGGAGATCAACTGAAACGAGTTTCACTCACTCATTCAATGAATTAAGCTACAGTCCTTGATTCAGTGAAATATTTTCACACACTCATATATTGAATCAACCTACATTCATGCATTCACTGAAAGTAAACTCCCGCATTCTTTCAAAGAAACAAACTTCATTCTTGCTTGCAATGACTTTACCTGATCTTGTTCATTCCGTGAACCAACGTACCTTCAAAGAAAGGTGTTGACTGTTTCATTCATTAATCGAACTACTATCAATACTTCAGGGAAACAAGTTTCACAAACTAACAATGAATTAAACTACATTTTTGATTCAGTGAAAGGTGTTTCACTCACTTAATCAGTGAATCAAACTATATTCAGAGATCAACTGAAACGAGTTTCACTCACTCATTCAATAAATTAAGATACATTCCTTGATTCAGTGAAATGACTTTCAATACACTCATTCGTTGAATCAACCTACATTCATGCATTCAATGAAAGTAAACTCCCGCATTCATTCAAAAAAACTAACTTCATTCTTGCTTGAAAAGACTTTACCTGATCTTGCTCATTCCCTTAACCAACGTACTTTAAAAGAAAGGTGTTGACTGTCTCATTCATTAATCGAACTACTATCAGTCCTTCAGGGAAAGAAGTTTCACAAACTGACAATGAATTAAACTACATTGTTGATTCAGCGAAAGGTGTTTCACTCATTTAATCAGTGAATCAAACTATATTCAGATATCAACTGAAGCGAGTTTCACTCACTCATTCAATGATTTAAGCTACATTCCTTGATTCAGTGAAATGACTTTCACACACTCATATATTGAATCAACCTACATTCATGCATTCAATGAAAGTAAACTCCCGCATTCATTCAAAAAACCTAACTTCATTCTTGATTGAAATGACTTTACCTGATCTTGCTCATTCCCTTAACCAACGTACTTTCAAAGAAAGGTGTTGACTGTCTCATTCATTAATCGAACTACTATCAATCATTCAGGGAAACAAGTTTCACAAACTGACAATGAATTAAACTACATTGTTGAATCAGTGAAATGTTTTTCACTCATTTAATCAGTGAATCAAACTATATTCAGATATCAACTGAAACTAGATTCACTCACTCATTCAATGAATTAAGATACATTACTTGATTCAGTGAAATGACTTTCAATACACTCATTCGTTGAATCAACCTACATTCATGCATTCAATGAAAGTAAACTCCCGCATTCACTCAAAAAAACTAACTTCATTCTTGCTTGAAATGACTTTACCTGATCTTGTTCATTCCCTTAACCAACGTACTTTCAAAGAAAGGTGTTGACTGTCTCATTCATTAATCGAACTATTATCAATCCTTCAGGGAAAGAAGTTTCACAAACTGACAATGAACTAAACTACATTGTTGATTCAGTGAAAGGTGTTTCACTCATTTAATCAGTGAGTCAAACTATATTCAGATATCAACTGAAACGAGTTTCACTCACTCATTCAATGAATTAAGCTACATTCCTTGATTCAGTGAAATGTTTCTCACACACTCATATATTGAATCAACCTACATTCATGCATTGAATCAAACGAGTTTCACAAACTAACTCAATGAATTAAACTATATTGTTGATGCAGTGAAAGGTGTTGTATTCATTCAGTCGAAAAGACTACATTCATAGATTCCATGAAAAGTTTTTCACTGAATCATTTAAAGAATTAAGCTACATTCCTTGATTCAGTGAAATGACATGCACACACTGATTCATTGAATCAACCTACATTCTTGCATTCAATGAAAGTAAACTCACGCATTCATTCAAAGAAACAAACTTCATTCTTGCTTGCAATGGTTAGCAGATCTTGTTCATTCCGTGAACCAACGTACATTCAAAGAAAGGTGTTGACAGTCTCATTCAATGAATCGAACTACTATCAATATTTCAGAGAAACAAGTTTCACAAACTGACAATGAATTAAACAACATTGTTGATTCAGTGAAAGGTGTTTCACTCACTTAATCAGTGAATCAAACTATATTCAGAGATCAACTGAAACGAATTTCACTCACTCATTCAATGAAGTAAGCGATATTCCTTGATTCAAGGAAATGACGAACATACACACATTCAATAACTTAAACGACATTCATGCATTGAATGCAACTAAACTCACGCATTCATTCAAAGAAACAATCTTCATTCATTCATGCAATGTCTTCAGCTGATCTTGTTCATGCAGTGAATCAAACTACATTTAAAGAAACGGGTTTGACTGTCTCTTTCAATGAATGAAACTACTATCAGTACTTTAATGTTAACGGGTTTCACAAACTGACTCAATGAATTAAACTACATTGTTGATTCCGTGAAAGGTGTTTCACTCACTTAATCAGTGTATCAAAGGATATTCAGAGATCAACTGAAACGAGTTTCATTCACTCATTCAATGAATTAAGCTACAGTCCTTGATTCAGTGAAATGTTTTTCACACACTCATACATTGAATCAACCTACATTCATGCATTCAATGAAAGTAAACTCCCGCATTCACTCAAAAAAACTAACTTCATTCTTGCTTGAAATGACTTTACCTGATCTTGTTCATTCCCTTAACCAACGTACTTTCAAAGAAAGGTGTTGACTGTCTCATTCATTAATCGACCTACTATCAATCCTTCAGGGAAAGAAGTTTCACAAACTGACAATGAACTAAACTACATTGTTGATTCAGTGAAAGGTGTTTCACTCATTTAATCAGTGAATCAAACTATATTCAGATATCAACTGAAACGAGTTTCACTCACTCATTCAAAGAATTAAGCTACATTCCTTGATTCAGTGAAATGTTTCTCACACACTCATATATTAAATCAACCTACATTCATGCATTGAATCAAACGAGTTTCAAAAACTAACTCAATGAATTAAACTATATTGTTGATGCAGTGAAAGGTGTTGTATTCATTCAGTCGAACAGACTACATTCATAGATTCCATGAAAAGTTTTTCACTGAATCATTTAAAGAATTAAGCTACATTCCTTGATTCAGTGAAATGACATGCACACACTGATTCATTGAATCAACCTACATTCATGCATTCAATGAAACTGAACTCACGCATTCATTCAAAGAAACAAACTTCATTCTTGCTTGCAATGGTTCACCTGATCTTGTTCATTCCGTGAACCAACGTACATTCAAAGAAAGGTGTTGACAGTCTCATTCAATCAATCGAACTACTATCAATATTTCAGAGAAACAAGTTTCACAAACTGACAATGAATTAAACTACTTTGTTGATTCAGTGAAAGGTGTTTCACTCACTTAATCAGCGAATCAAACTATATTCAGAGATCAACTGAAACGAGTGTCACTCACTCATTCAATGAATTCAGCTAATTCCTTGATTCAGTTAAATGACTTTCACGCACTCATTCAAGTAATTAAACAAGATTCATGCATTGAATAAAATTAAACTCACGCATTCATTCAAAGAAACAAACTTCATTCATACATGCAAAGGCTACAGTTGTTCTTGTTCATGCAGTGAATCAAACTACTTTGAAAGAGACGGGTTTGACTGTCTCTTTCAATGAATCAAACTACTATCAATACTTCATGGTAACGAGTTACACAAACTCACTCAATGAATTAAACTGCATTGTTGATTCCGTGAAAGGTGTTTCACTCACTTAATCAGTGAATCAAACTATATTCAGAGATCAACTGAAACGAGTTTCACTCACTCATTCTAAGAATTAAGCCACATTCCTTGATTCAGTGAAATGTTTTTCACACACTCATTCATTGATTCAACCTACATTCATGGATTCAATGAAAGTAAACTCCCGCATTCATTCAAAGAAACTCACTTCATTCTTGCTTGCAATGACTTTACCTGATCTTGCTCATTCACTGAACTAACGTACCTTCAAAGAAAGGTGTTGACTGTCTCATTCAATGAATCGAACTACTCTCAATACTTCAGGGAAACAAGTTCCACAAACTGACAATGAATTAAACTACATTGTTGATTCCGTGAAAGGTGTTTCACTCACTTAATCAGTGAATCAAACTATATTCGGAGATCAACTGAAACGAGTTTCACTCACTCATTCTATGAATTAAGCTACATTCCTTGATTCAGTGAAATGTTTTCCACACACTCATATATTGAATCAACCTACATTCATGCATTCACTGAAAGTAAACTCCCGCATTCTTTCAAAGAAACAATCTTCATTCTTGCTTGCAATGACTTTACCTGATCTTGTTCATTCCCTTAACCAACGTACATCCAAAGAAAGGTGTTGACTGTTTCATTCATTAATCGAACTTCATTAATTAAACTACATTGTTGATTCCGTGAAAGGTGTTTCACTCACTTAATCAGTGAATCAAACTATATTCAGATATCAACTGAAGCGAATTTCACTCACTCATTCAATAATTTAATCTACATTCCTAGATTCAGTGAAATGACTTTCACACACTCATTCATTGATTCAACCTACATTCATGGATTCAATGAAAGTAAACTACCGCATTCATTCAAAAAAACTCACTTCATTCTTGCTTGCAATGACTTTACCTGATCTTGCTCATTCACTGAACTAACGTACCTTCAAAGAAAGGTG
The DNA here is from genome assembly GCF_020745735.1 of Hemiscyllium ocellatum. NCBI lineage: Eukaryota > Metazoa > Chordata > Chondrichthyes > Orectolobiformes > Hemiscylliidae > Hemiscyllium > Hemiscyllium ocellatum. Next base: position 10,439,967 of record NC_083453.1, on the reverse strand, counting down.
TTGACTGTCTCATTCAATGAATCGAACTACTCTCAATACTTCAGGGAAACAAGTTTCACAAACTGACAATGAATTAAACTACATTGTTGATTCCGTGAAAGGTGTTTCACTCACTTAATCAGTGAATCAAACTATATTCGGAGATCAACTGAAACGAGTTTCACTCACTCATTCAATGAATTAAGCGACGTTCCTTGATTCACTGTAACGACTTTCAATAAATCAAATTACAATAATGCATTCATGGAAACTAATCTTGCGCATTCATTCGAAGGAACAAACATGATTCGTTCATGCAATGTCTTGTTCATTCAGTGAAACCACCTACGTTCAATGAAGTGAGTTAGACTGTCTCATTCAATGAATCAAACGAGTTTCAAAAACTAACTCAATGAATTAAACTATATTGTTGATGCAGTCTAAGTTGTTGTATTCATTCAGTGGAACAGACTACATTCATAGATTCCATGAAACGTTTTTCACTGACTCATTCAAAGAATTAAGCTACATCCTTGATTCAGTGAAATGACATGCACACACTGATTCATTGAATCAACCTACATTCATGCATTCAACGAAACTAAACTCCCGCATTCATTCAAAGAACCTCACTTCATTCTTCCTTGCAAGGACTTTACCTGATCTTGTTCATTCCCTGAACCACGTACCTTCAAAGTAAGGTGTTGACTGTCTCATTCTGTGAACCGAAATACTATCAATACTTCAGGGAAACAAATTTCACAAACTGACAATGAATAAACTACATTGTTGATTCAATGAACTTTGTTTCACTCACTGAATCAGTGAATCAAACTATATTCAGAGATCAACTGAAACGAGGGTCACTCACTCATTCAATGAATTAAGCTACATTCCTTGATTCAGTTAAATGCCTTTCACACACTCATTCAAGAAATTAAACAAGATTCATGCATTGAATAAAATTAAACTCACGCATTCATTCAAAGAAACAAACTTCATTCATACATGCAAAGGCTACAGTTGTTCTTGTTCATGCAGTGAATCAAACTACTTTGAAAGAGACGGGTTTGACTGTCTCTTTCAATGAATCAAACTACTATCAATACTTAATGGTAACGAATTTCAGAAACTGACTCAATGTATTAGACTACATTGTTGATTCCGTGAAAGGTGTTTCACTCACTTAATCAGTGAATCAAACTATATTCAGAGATCAAATGAAACGAGTTTCACTCACTCATTCAATGAATTAAGCTACAGTCCTTGATTCAGTGAAATGTTTTTCACACACTCATACATTGAATCAACCTACATTCATGCATTCAATGAAACCAAACTCCCGCATTCTTTCAAAGAAACAAACTTCATTCTTGCTTGCAATGGTTCACCTGATCTTGTTCATTCCGTGAACCAACGTACATTCAAAGAAAGGTGTTGACAGTCTCATTCAATCAATCGAACTACTATCAATATTTCAGAGAAACAAGTTTCACAAACTGACAATGAATTAAACTACATTGTTGATTCAGTGAAAGGTTTTTCACTCACTTAATCAGTGAATCAAACTATATTCAGAGATCAACTGAAACGAGTTTCACTCACTCATTCAATAAATTTAGCGTCATTCCTTGATTCAGTAAAATGACGTTCAATAAATCAAATTAAAATAATGCATTCATGGAAACTAATCTTACACATTCATTCGAAGGAACAAACTTGATTCGTGCATGCAATGACTTTAGCTGGTCTTGTTCATTCAGTGAAACTACCTACGTTCAATGAATTGAGTTAGACTGTCTCATTCAATGAATCAAACCAGTTTCAAAAACTAACTCAATGAATTAAACTATATTGTTGATGCAGTGAAAGGTGTTGTATTCATTCAGTGAAACAGACTACATTCATAGATTCCATTAAACGTTTTTCACGGACTCATTCAAAGAATTAAGCTACAGTCCTTGATTCAGTGAAATGTTTTTCACACACTCTTACATTGAATCAACCTACATTCATGCATTCAACGAAACTAAACTCCCGCATTCATTCAAAGAAACAAACTTAATTCTTGCTTGCAATGACCTTACCTGACCTTGCACATTCCCTGAACTAACGTACATTCAAAGAAAGGTGTTGTCTGTCTCATTCAATGAATCGAACTACTATCAATATTTCAGAGAAACAAGTTTCACAAACTGACAATGAATTAAACTACATTCTTGATTCAGTGAAAGGTGTTTCACTCACTTAATCAGTGAATCAAACTATATTCAGAGATCAACTGAAACGGGTTTCACTCACTCATTCAATGAATTAAGCTACATTCCTTGATTCAGTGAAATGACTTACATACACTCATTCTATAAATGAAACGACATTCATGCATTGAATGTAGCTAAACTCACGCATTCATTCAAAGAATCAAACTTCATTCATTCATGCAATGTCTTCAGCTGATCTTGTTAATGCAGTGAATCAAGCTACTTTGACAGAAACGTGTTTGACTGTTTCTTTCAAAGAATCAAACTACTATCAATACTTAATGGTAACGAATTTCAGAAACTGACTCAATGTATTAAACTACATTGTAGATTCCGTGAAAGGTGTTTCACTCACTTAATCAGTGAATCAAACTATATTCGGAGATCAACTGAAACGAGTTTCACTCACGCATTCAATGAATTAAGCTACAGTCCATGATTCAGTGAAATATTTTCCACACACTCATATATTGAATCAACCTACATTCATGCATTCACTGAAAGTAAACTCCCGCATTCTTTCAAAGAAACAAACTTCATTCTTGCTTGCAATGACTTTACCTGGTCTTGTTCATTCCGTGAACCAACGTACCTTCAAAGAAAGGTGTTGACTGTTTCATTCATTAATCGAACTACTATCAATACTTCAGGGAAACAAGTTTCACAAACTAACAATGAATTAAACTACATTTTTGATTCAGTGAAAGGTGTTTCACTCACTTAATCAGTGAATCAAACTATATTCAGAGATCAACTGAAACGAGTTTCACTCACTAATTCAATAAATTAAGATACATTCCTTGATTCAGTGAAATGACTTTCAATACACTCATTCGTTGAATCAACCTACATTCATGCATTCAATGAAAGTAAACTCCCGCATTCATTCAAAAAAACTAACTTCATTCTTGCTTGAAAAGACTTTACCTGATCTTGCTCATTCCCTTAACCAACGTACTTTAAAAGAAAGGTGTTGACTGTCTCATTCATTAATCGAACTACTATCAGTCCTTCAGGGAAAGAAGTTTCACAAACTGACAATGAACTAAACTACATTGTTGATTCAGCGAAAGGTGGTTTACTCATTTAATCAGTGAATCAAACTATATTCAGATATCAACTGAAGCGAGTTTCACTCACTCATTCAATGATTTAATCTACATTCCTTGATTCAGTGAAATGACTTTCACACACTCATATATTGAATCAACCTACATTCATGCATTCAATGAAAGTAAACTCCCGCATTCATTCAAAAAACCTAACTTCATTCTTGCTTGAAATGACTTTACCTGATCTTGCTCATTCCCTTAACCAACGTACTTTCAAAGAAAGGTGTTGACTGTCTCATTCATTAATCGAACTACTATCAATCATTCAGGGAAACAAGTTTCACAAACTGACAATGAATTAAACTACATTGTTGAATCAGTGAAATGTTTTTCACTCATTTAATCAGTGAATCAAACTATATTCAGATATCAACTGAAACTAGATTCTCTCACTCATTCAATGAATTAAGATACATTACTTGATTCAGTGAAATGACTTTCAATACACTCATTCGTTGAATCAACCTACATTCATGCATTCAATGAAAGTAAACTCCCGCATTCACTCAAAAAAACTAACTTCATTCTTGCTTGAAATGACTTTACCTGATCTTGTTCATTCCCTTAACCAACGTACTTTCAAAGAAAGGTGTTGACTGTCTCATTCATTAATCGAACTATTATCAATCCTTCAGGGAAAGAAGTTTCACAAACTGACAATGAACTAAACTACATTGTTGATTCAGTGAAAGGTGTTTCACTCATTTAATCAGTGAGTCAAACTATATTCAGATATCAACTGAAACGAGTTTCACTCACTCATTCAATGAATTAAGCTACATTCCTTGATTCAGTGAAATGTTTCTCACACACTCATATATTGAATCAACCTACATTCATGCATTGAATCAAACGAGTTTCACAAACTAACTCAATGAATTAAACTATATTGTTGATGCAGTGAAAGGTGTTGTATTCATTCAGTCGAAAAGACTACATTCATAGATTCCATGAAAAGTTTTTCACTGAATCATTTAAAGAATTAAGCTACATTCGTTGATTCAGTGAAATGACATGCACACACTGATTCATTGAATCAACCTACATTCTTGCATTCAATGAAAGTAAACTCACGCATTCATTCAAAGAAACAAACTTCATTCTTGCTTGCAATGGTTCACCAGATCTTGTTCATTCCGTGAACCAACGTACATTCAAAGAAAGGTGTTGACAGTCTCATTCAATCAATCGAACTACTATCAATATTTCAGAGAAACAAGTTTCACAAACTGACAATGAATTAAACTACATTGTTGATTCAGTGAAAGGTGTTTCACTCACTTAATCAGTGAATCAAACTATATTCAGAGATCAACTGAAACGAATTTCACTCACTCATTCAATGAAGTAAGCGATATTCCTTGATTCAAGGAAATGACGAACATACACACATTCAATAACTTAAACGACATTCATGCATTGAATGCAACTAAACTCACGCATTCATTCAAAGAAACAATCTTCATTCATTCATGCAATGTCTTCAGCTGATCTTGTTCATGCAGTGAATCAAACTACATTTAAAGAAACGGGTTTGACTGTCTCTTTCAATGAATGAAACTACTATCAGTACTTTAATGTTAACGGGTTTCACAAACTGACTCAATGAATTAAACTGCATTGTTGATTCCGTGAAAGGTGTTTCACTCACTTAATCAGTGTATCAAAGGATATTCAGAGATCAACTGAAACGAGTTTCATTCACTCATTCAATGAATTAAGCTACAGTCCTTGATTCAGTGAAATGTTTTTCACACACTCATACATTGAATCAACCTACATTCATGCATTCAATGAAAGTAAACTCCCGCATTCACTCAAAAAAACTAACTTCATTCTTGCTTGAAATGACTTTACCTGATCTTGTTCATTCCCTTAACCAACGTACTTTCAAAGAAAGGTGTTGACTGTCTCATTCATTAATCGACCTACTATCAATCCTTCAGGGAAAGAAGTTTCACAAACTGACAATGAACTAAACTACATTGTTGATTCAGTGAAAGGTGTTTCACTCATTTAATCAGTGAATCAAACTATATTCAGATATCAACTGAAACGAGTTTCACTCACTCATTCAAAGAATTAAGCTACATTCCTTGATTCAGTGAAATGTTTCTCACACACTCATATATTAAATCAACCTACATTCATGCATTGAATCAAACGAGTTTCAAAAACTAACTCAATGAATTAAACTATATTGTTGATGCAGTGAAAGGTGTTGTATTCATTCAGTCGAACAGACTACATTCATAGATTCCATGAAAAGTTTTTCACTGAATCATTTAAAGAATTAAGCTACATTCCTTGATTCAGTGAAATGACATGCACACACTGATTCATTGAATCAACCTACATTCATGCATTCAATGAAACTGAACTCACGCATTCATTCAAAGAAACAAACTTCATTCTTGCTTGCAATGGTTCACCTGATCTTGTTCATTCCGTGAACCAACGTACATTCAAAGAAAGGTGTTGACAGTCTCATTCAATCAATCGAACTACTATCAATATTTCAGAGAAACAAGTTTCACAAACTGACAATGAATTAAACTACTTTGTTGATTCAGTGAAAGGTGTTTCACTCACTTAATCAGCGAATCAAACTATATTCAGAGATCAACTGAAACGAGTGTCACTCACTCATTCAATGAATTCAGCTAATTCCATGATTCAGTTAAATGACTTTCACGCACTCATTCAAGTAATTAAACAAGATTCATGCATTGAATAAAATTAAACTCACGCATTCATTCAAAGAAACAAACTTCATTCATACATGCAAAGGCTACAGTTGTTCTTGTTCATGCAGTGAATCAAACTACTTTGAAAGAGACGGGTTTGACTGTCTCTTTCAATGAATCAAACTACTATCAATACTTCATGGTAACGAGTTACACAAACTCACTCAATGAATTAAACTGCATTGTTGATTCCGTGAAAGGTGTTTCACTCACTTAATCAGTGAATCAAACTATATTCAGAGATCAACTGAAACGAGTTTCACTCACTCATTCTAAGAATTAAGCCACATTCCTTGATTCAGTGAAATGTTTTTCACACACTCATTCATTGATTCAACCTACATTCATGGATTCAATGAAAGTAAACTCCCGCATTCATTCAAAGAAACTCACTTCATTCTTGCTTGCAATGACTTTACCTGATCTTGCTCATTCACTGAACTAACGTACCTTCAAAGAAAGGTGTTGACTGTCTCATTCAATGAATCGAACTACTCTCAATACTTCAGGGAAACAAGTTCCACAAACTGACAATGAATTAAACTACATTGTTGATTCCGTGAAAGGTGTTTCACTCACTTAATCAGTGAATCAAACTATATTCGGAGATCAACTGAAACGAGTTTCACTCACTCATTCTATGAATTAAGCTACATTCCTTGATTCAGTGAAATGTTTTCCACACACTCATATATTGAATCAACCTACATTCATGCATTCACTGAAAGTAAACTCCCGCATTCTTTCAAAGAAACAATCTTCATTCTTGCTTGCAATGACTTTACCTGATCTTGTTCATTCCCTTAACCAACGTACATCCAAAGAAAGGTGTTGACTGTTTCATTCATTAATCGAACTTCATTAATTAAACTACATTGTTGATTCCGTGAAAGGTGTTTCACTCACTTAATCAGTGAATCAAACTATATTCAGATATCAACTGAAGCGAATTTCACTCACTCATTCAATAATTTAATCTACATTCCTAGATTCAGTGAAATGACTTACATACACTCATTCATTGATTCAACCTACATTCATGGATTCAATGAAAGTAAACTACCGCATTCATTCAAAAAAACTCACTTCATTCTTGCTTGCAATGACTTTACCTGATCTTGCTCATTCACTGAACTAACGTACCTTCAAAGAAAGGTGTTGACTGTCTCATTCAATGAATCGAACTACTCTCAATACTTCAGGGAAACAAGTTTCACAAACTGACAATGAATTAAACTACATTGTTGATTCCGTGAAAGGTGTTTCACTCACTTAATCAGTGAATCAAACTATATTCGGAGATCAACTGAAACGAGTTTCACTCACTCATTCAATGAATTAAGCGACGTTCCTTGATTCACTGTAACGACTTTCAATAAATCAAATTACAATAATGCATTCATGGAAACTAATCTTGCGCATTCATTCGAAGGAACAAACATGATTCGTTCATGCAATGTCTTGTTCATTCAGTGAAACCACCTACGTTCAATGAAGTGAGTTAGACTGTCTCATTCAATGAATCAAACGAGTTTCAAAAACTAACTCAATGAATTAAACTATATTGTTGATGCAGTGTAAGTTGTTGTATTCATTCAGTGGAACAGACTACATTCATAGATTCCATGAAACGTTTTTCACTGACTCATTCAAAGAATTAAGCTACATCCTTGATTCAGTGAAATGACATGCACACACTGATTCATTGAATCAACCTACATTCATGCATTCAACGAAACTAAACTCCCGCATTCATTCAAAGAACCTCACTTCATTCTTCCTTGCAAGGACTTTACCTGATCTTGTTCATTCCCTGAACCACGTACCTTCAAAGTAAGGTGTTGACTGTCTCATTCTGTGAACCGAAATACTATCAATACTTCAGGGAAACAAATTTCACAAACTGACAATGAATTAAACTACATTGTTGATTCAATGAACTTTGTTTCACTCACTGAATCAGTGAATCAAACTATATTCAGAGATCAACTGAAACGAGGGTCACTCACTCATTCAATGAATTAAGCTACATTCCTTGATTCAGTTAAATGCCTTTCACACACTCATTCAAGAAATTAAACAAGATTCATGCATTGAATAAAATTAAACTCACGCATTCATTCAAAGAAACAAACTTCATTCATACATGCAAAGGCTACAGTTGTTCTTGTTCATGCAGTGAATCAAACTACTTTGAAAGAGACGGGTTTGACTGTCTCTTTCAATGAATCAAACTACTATCAATACTTAATGGTAACGAATTTCAGAAACTGACTCAATGTATTAGACTACATTGTTGATTCCGTGAAAGGTGTTTCACTCACTTAATCAGTGAATCAAACTATATTCAGAGATCAAATGAAACGAGTTTCACTCACTCATTCAATGAATTAAGCTACAGTCCTTGATTCAGTGAAATGTTTTTCACACACTCATACATTGAATCAACCTACATTCATGCATTCAATGAAACCAAACTCCCGCATTCTTTCAAAGAAACAAACTTCATTCTTGCTTGCAATGGTTCACCTGATCTTGTTCATTCCGTGAACCAACGTACATTCAAAGAAAGGTGTTGACAGTCTCATTCAATCAATCGAACTACTATCAATATTTCAGAGAAACAAGTTTCACAAACTGACAATGAATTAAACTACATTGTTGATTCAGTGAAAGGTTTTTCACTCACTTAATCAGTGAATCAAACTATATTCAGAGATCAACTGAAACGAGGGTCACTCACTCATTCAATGAATTAAGCTACATTCCTTGATTCAGTTAAATGCCTTTCACACACTCATTCAAGAAATTAAACAAGATTCATGCATTGAATAAAATTAAACTCACGCATTCATTCAAAGAAACAAACTTCATTCATACATGCAAAGGCTACAGTTGTTCTTGTTCATGCAGTGAATCAAACTACTTTGAAAGAGACGGGTTTGACTGTCTCTTTCAATGAATCAAACTACTATCAATACTTAATGGTAACGAATTTCAGAAACTGACTCAATGTATTAGACTACATTGTTGATTCCGTGAAAGGTGTTTCACTCACTTAATCAGTGAATCAAACTATATTCAGAGATCAAATGAAACGAGTTTCACTCACTCATTCAATGAATTAAGCTACAGTCCTTGATTCAGTGAAATGTTTTTCACACACTCATACATTGAATCAACCTACATTCATGCATTCAATGAAACCAAACTCCCGCATTCTTTCAAAGAAACAAACTTCATTCTTGCTTGCAATGGTTCACCTGATCTTGTTCATTCCGTGAACCAACGTACATTCAAAGAAAGGTGTTGACAGTCTCATTCAATCAATCGAACTACTATCAATATTTCAGAGAAACAAGTTTCACAAACTGACAATGAATTAAACTACATTGTTGATTCAGTGAAAGGTTTTTCACTCACTTAATCAGTGAATCAAACTATATTCAGAGATCAACTGAAACGAGTTTCACTCACTCATTCAATAAATTTAGCGTCATTCCTTGATTCAGTAAAATGACGTTCAATAAATCAAATTAAAATAATGCATTCATGGAAACTAATCTTACACATTCATTCGAAGGAACAAACTTGATTCGTGCATGCAATGACTTTAGCTGGTCTTGTTCATTCAGTGAAACTACCTACGTTCAATGAATTGAGTTAGACTGTCTCATTCAATGAATCAAACCAGTTTCAAAAACTAACTCAATGAATTAAACTATATTGTTGATGCAGTGAAAGGTGTTGTATTCATTCAGTGAAACAGACTACATTCATAGATTCCATTAAACATTTTTCACGGACTCATTCAAAGAATTAAGCTACAGTCCTTGATTCAGTGAAATGTTTTTCACACACTCTTACATTGAATCAACCTACATTCATGCATTCAACGAAACTAAACTCCCGCATTCATTCAAAGAAACAAACTTAATTCTTGCTTGCAATGACCTTACCTGACCTTGCACATTCCCTGAACTAACGTACATTCAAAGAAAGGTGTTGTCTGTCTCATTCAATGAATCGAACTACTATCAATATTTCAGAGAAACAAGTTTCACAAACTGACAATGAATTAAACTACATTCTTGATTCAGTGAAAGGTGTTTCACTCACTTAATCAGTGAATCAAACTATATTCAGAGATCAACTGAAACGGGTTTCACTCACTCATTCAATGAATTAAGCTACATTCCTTGATTCAGTGAAATGACTTACATACACTCATTCTATAAATGAAACGACATTCATGCATTGAATGTAGCTAAACTCACGCATTCATTCAAAGAATCAAACTTCATTCATTCATGCAATGTCTTCAGCTGATCTTGTTAATGCAGTGAATCAAGCTACTTTGACAGAAACGTGTTTGACTGTTTCTTTCAAAGAATCAAACTACTATCAATACTTAATGGTAACGAATTTCAGAAACTGACTCAATGTATTAAACTACATTGTAGATTCCGTGAAAGGTGTTTCACTCACTTAATCAGTGAATCAAACTAT